>NW_019721773.1:156816-234601 GCF_002891405.2 Cryptotermes secundus | reverse complement strand
TTCAATTCAATTCAATTCAATTCAATTCGTGTTTATTTACGTGCAAACTTATCAGCACAGAAACCAATTACAAAGCTAGCACGAATAGAGAAATACACAAAAATAATAAAAAAAATAAAATACAAAAATGATAGTCTATATTAATTACACAGTTAGCGTGAAATAAGATACAGAAGAAAACATAGACAAACAAAGCCACAAAGTGAGAATTTGAGTTTCAAATACAGCAGCATACAATAATAATAACGAAATTAATAAAAATAATTATAATAACTATAATAATATAACTAATTCAGTATAAAATATGTTTCATCAACAGAGTTTTTGGTCCAAAGACGTCAACGTCCCTACAAACAACATTAGCAGCAGAAGCGCATCTAGCAGAGGGGCAATTTTTACTAACAGAACAGACATTGAACACAGGAAAGTCTCGGATATATCGAACAGGGGCCCGAAGGTCAACAATTTCCAAAGCAGAAGGACAAAGTACAGAACCACGATAAGCTTGAATAAGGAAGAGCGCATCAAGGTGATATCTCCGCTTTTGCAAGGTGTGCAATTTAATAATAATACTCACGGGAAGGCAATATATCTAGATATATATGTATTAAATCCTTTGCTTCGCCATTCCTCCATGGCTCGGCAAAAGGTCCCTTCCCCGGGACTAATTGCGCTGACTTATCGAAACAAGATAAGATTTAGGCGCGCATTTACAGAAACCAAACACGAATTTCTAACAGCAGAGACAACCGCCCTGCCCAACAGCCACCCAGGGGAAAGGGAAGGTCGTTCGTCTCGTTTTCGGAAGACTGGAAAAAAAAAAGGGGGGGGGGACCTCACATGACTAAACGTCATGCAAAGAACTTAAACGGAAAAATATGAACATTAATTCTCCCGGACAACAGGACCACGACGCCCTCCACGGGGCGAACCCTTTGAATCGTCTTAGGACGTTTCATGTTTGAGAAAGAGTGCAGAGAGTATTTTCACCAAAGAAGGACGAAATGGTATGAGGCTGGACAAACCCGCGTAATAAGGCGCTTCATAACTTGTACTATTCAAAAATAAACAAACTCAGTGTTTTTAGTCGTTAAAGCGAAATATAACGACCGAGGGACCGCCGCTTGTCGGCGAAGTTAGTGCAAACTTTAGTGGATAGAGGGTGTCGCGTGGTCAGCGCAACGAATCCCCACGGCAGTTAATTTCGGTGTTCTAGACCGGAGCAGCCACCATTTCCTCGAAATAGCTCCTCAATTATTCTCACGAGGCTGAGTGGACCCCGTTCTAGACCCATTACTCACAAAATCTGGTAGCGTCGGTAATCGATCCAGGACCTCTGGATCTGTAGCCAGGAACTCTGACCACTGAACCACAGAGGCGGTCACACTTGTGCTGTTCACAAGATATAACTAAAATGATAAAGTTCAGGAGGTGGCCAGAGCATGAACACACATGGGAAGAATAGGAATTCATGTCGGAGTTTGGTGGGAAACTCAGAAGGAAAGTCACCACAGGGAAGACAAAGACGTAGATGAGAGGATAATACACGTATTATGACATGTATACCCATTGCTAGGCAACGACTCAGTAAACACATTCTCGCACAAGCAAACGCGCTCAACAATAGGACGTTTATTATTAGGAACATGAGCTGTATACACGCCTCATTAGAAATATAAGACGGTGTTTTCCGTGGGGTCCGTATAAAGTGATTATAGAGAAGTGTTGTGCAGCATAGAAAAGGAAAGAAGAGTAGTCGGAAGCGAAGAACCGAATTTCGGAACGCCAGCTGGAGGAGCGAATTGAAACCAGGAGTACAGGAGAGCACAGGAGGTCGGCATATGAAGACTTTATATGTTTGCTACAGTGCAGTGATATTGGGAGTGTGTGATTTAGTTCCTGTGTTATACATCCGTGAAGACTAGTGCAGACAGACTCGAGAGATTAGTGTGGAGTGTTTGTAGATTGTGTAAATCAGCAGTAGTGTTATAATTATTTGTAGTTATGACCTGTAAGTGGTAAATAAAACTAATTACTAATTCAAACCCGGGTCTGAAGTCACCCAAACACGTGACAGTATGTTAATACAGTTAGTTGCTATGGTAACCACGTAAGTGCACAAATTCGAAGTTTTTGTCTCACTGTTACATTACTATTTTATGTAGCCTATATGCTCGTAGACGCCTCTGTGGTCTAGTGGACAGAGTTTCTGCCTACAGAAACCAGAGGTCACGGGTTCGATTCCCGGCACTACCAAATTTTATGAGCAGTAGTGTGTCTGGAACCGGGTCCATTTATCCTCGTGAGGATAACTGTGGAGCTATTTCAAGGAAATAACGGCTCCGGTCTAGAAAACTGAGATTAACGGCCGTGGGGATTCGTTGCACTGAACATGCGACACCATCCGCTAAAGTTGGCACTAACTTCGCCCACAAGTGGCGGTCGCTCGGTCGGTATAGTTCGCTTGCGGAATACAGGCCACGGAGTTTGTTTTTTATATGATCGTAGAAGAACTGTTGTCTTCGGAGGAAATAGAGTAATATTACAAGTGGTTAAATGTTAGTCCATAGTTTATATATTCATTGGTCTCTTTCCAATTTTGACCAGATTGAAATTTCAGGAGTGACATCACAGAACTGTGACTTCGGCTAGTCAAAATAATCTTTGCCTTTATGCAGTAAAAGTAAAGGTAAAGTTGTCCCTGTGCTTAACTAATTAAGAGCTACGACATGAAGACGTATGGGGGGAGTGGATGTATAGATTCAAGTTTTCGTTGCCTAGGCGCCAGTTAGATGTGAGTGATGACCTTCACGCCCCGGCCATTTTACCCTCGGGTAAAGAGCCCCCGGTACCCATTGAATAGGAGGCTGGGTGTGCTCCAGAGCCGGTCTGGACGACGCGGAGAAAAGAAACTTCTTGAACCCACCTGGACTCGAACACCGACCCCTCTGCCGTCCAGCCTCTAACCAGTCTACAGCCCTTTATGCACTGCGAGGATTTATCAGTGTTCACGAGAATGTATCACTGGAACCTATTCTGTGCCAGGTTAACCCAGTCCCTTCCGGTTTTCCTCCTAAATTATATTTTAATATTATTTCCAATCTAGGGTTACGTCATACAAATTGCCTCTTATCTTCAGAAGTCTTCAGCATAATTTAATACGTATCTCACATTTTCCCCCTTCATGTTACGTTTTCTGCTTACGGCATCATTTTTGTTTTGATGACGAAATTTTTATTCTGTTGCGGAAACAAATTGTGGATCTCCTCGTTATGTAAACGTCACGTAGTGGTTTTTAGAAACACAGATATAAATGGCGCAAAAGATACATCCTGTAAAAATTACTTTCATGTTTATAATTTTTAGATGCTTACCTTTTTTGCACTAATTCGCATTGGAAGTTTTTCTTATTTTCAGTACGTACACCACTCTTTATGGTACTTTTTAGTAAGAAATAATTTGATAATAGGGTTTCATTTTTATGTTTCATGGTTTATTTAACTACGTTCTCGTTTTATGGAACTCTATTGCGTCAAATGGGTGGGGTGATTAACGGCGCTTAATTGAAAATGACGTGAATAGAAGCGGCGATGTCCTTCTAGCATTCCATTAAGGGGTTGAGGAGTACAGGATATTTGGTGTCTCAGCCAAGGTTCGAACCAGGCAACTCTCGAATACAAAACGTTGCCGTCTAACCAATTTGCTCGACAGAATGTTTTAACTTATAAAATGTAAAGTTGACCCTGTGCTTAACTAATTAAGCACTACGCCATTAAGGCGTATGGGGAAGTGAATATATACATCCACATTTTCTTGACCTCGGCACTTGGTGGAGATGAGAGGTCAGATTCACATCCCTGCCGCTTTACCCCCGGGGAAGAAAACCCCGGTAACCACTGGATAGATGGCTAAAGGTGGACCCCAGAGTCTGTCTGGATGACGTGGAGAACAGAAAATTCTTGACCCTATCGGGACTCGAATTCCGACTCCTTCGGTCGTCCACTCCGTAGTCAGGAGCTACCCCGACTTCCTTCGTTTTAACCGATAAATTCGTAATACATAGTACTATTTACCCGTGCTTAACTAGTTAAGCACAATGCCTTGATGCTTTATTTGGGATGGAGGTATAGCTCCACGTATTGTTGATCTAGATATGAGACAGAAATATACTAACAGGAGCACGCGGTCGCGGGTTTGATTTTCCGATGAGTTAATTAGATTTTCTCAATTGATCTAATCCTTCCAGCCGCACTATCCCCCTGAGGTCGATTGAGGCTCTAACGGAAATGAGTATTAGGAATCTTCCTAGAGGTAAACGGCGGCCGGCTGGAGCGTAAGGCTGGCAACCATACCGCCATCTTTGAGCCGATTTTTCTAGAAAATATGGACCCTCGACATCTCACAACCCTATGGGCCTTCACAGCCTGTTACAAGGATAACTTTACCCTTTACCAATAAAACACTTCTCACAGACATATAATTAATGATATTAATGCCTCAAGTACATTTTCTCCCTTGATGCTGACTCAGTAGTTTCAGTGCAATGAATTGTGTTTGCAGTTGCTCAAGTAAGGAAGAAATAATTTCTCGAAATTCCTGCTCCAATACAATTTCTATACATGCCTCGAAATATCTATCTCATTTAGTCATACGTCTCAGAAACGCAGTTTTATTTTTATTGCTTCAAATGGCTTACATTTCACCAAATTATTTTTCTGGGAAACAAATTATTCCCTGAACTCCGAACACTGTTGCGTGTATTCACACAGCTTCGAATCAACTTAAAATTGTTGTCTTCTGTGATGTCACACATTGCATTAATTTTGGTGGATGTCTACGTCTGAGAAGAATATACTGCCTCTAGCTTCAGGGTTGAGGACAGATGTTCCTCCGAAACGTCGGTATTAGGTTCCACAATCCAGAAGACCACTATCTTAAAAAAATGCACTGGAAACCTCTAAAATTATTATTTGAATCTAGCGTCCATGGTTTAATACTTAAATGCATGATTTAGAATACGCTGTTGTTTAAATATTAATTCATTTGGTTAGGTAGGGCCCGGAATAGCTCACTCGGTATAACGACGGGCTACAGGCTGAATGGGTGGGGTTCCATTCCTGGTAGGGGTAAGAGATTTCTCTCTATTCCACAGCGTCCAGCTTGACCCTACAACCCACTCAGCCTCGTATCTAATGGGTACGGGTGCCACTTTTTGCTGGGTGTAGATTGGTAGATTAAGAGGGATGGAGATATAGTTCCACTCCCCCATATGCACGGAGGCAGCTTTGACTTTAGCTTCCGGTCAGGTTCCCAGATATTTTACTAGTCAGTTATATTAAAAATTGCAAAGTTACCTAGCAGAAACTTCAGATGCACTAACAACTTCCTATAGGATTTCTATCTTGCACGACATAACGACTTTTAGTCAGTTAAAAATGAACCGACGTTTCGGTGGGGTATGTGGCATCCATATTCAGGTTCTAAGAATAATCCAAACAAGACAGCATCTGTTTCACGTTGTTTTCTTGCTTCGTTTATTCTTCGATCCTGAAGCTGGAGTTGATATCTTTCTCCGAAATATCGGTTGACTTTCGACTGACTACACGGCGTTATGTCCCAGAAGATATTACTCTTCATAACCACCCCTGTGAGAACTTCAAATCCTAAGTGTCCTTCAAATGACCGTTGGTCCCCCACGTAGAATTGGGAATCCCCGATCGCACGTGAGAGTTGCTGCAAATTGCTTCATGTATCTCGAGACAAATCTCCGTGCGAGCTAGTGTTCGTTGAGGTAAATTAACGGTTTATAAATTCAAATACAGTACATCCTCGTTATAACGACCGTGATATAACAGATTTCGTATAGGCTGTAAGGGCCAAAATCTGACTGTGTAGAGATATTGAGGAACTGAGAATTTTTGTAGTTATAAAACTATTTGAAATAATAAAGAACACCAGTATAAAAGCCTTTATGTAATCACGTCGCATGCTTCTGTCTTTATTGCATGTATTGGCTATATTTCTAATCAATTCTATGGTGTAGTAGTCAGAGTTCCTGGCTACAGATCCACAGGTCCCGGGTTCGATTCCCAGTGCTGTTAGATTTTCTTGGAAGTAATAGGTCTGGAACGTGGTCCACTCAGCCTCATGAGGACAATTCAGGAGCTACTTGAATGGAAATGTAGCGGCTCCGGTCTAGAAAACCGGAAAGCGGCGGTCCCTCGGTCGGGATAGTTCACTTGCGGACTACAATCCACGGAGTTTGTTCTTGTTTTGTTTATTGGCTATTATATCCTATGGTGTACTTCCGTGAATACCCCTTCACTCTGTTATAGAAGACATCAGCAATAACGGACGCCCTACCCCCACCCCCAGCCCACCTCCCATTTTTTACTGTTATTCCTATGCAATGGAGGTCTGTCTATATAAATTGTCACATATTAGATGTTTGCGTGACTTATAAAACGGGGTTTTGGCTTTGATAATTGAATTTATTGGACATTTATACAACTTGTTAAAAAAATTAAAAAATCGCTATCTTCGACTGGACACTCTCGACTTCTGACCACACTACACTAATCTACTATTCTGTCTCTACTCCAACTGAACTATGGGAGCCAGAGTCACTCAGTTATAGTGCACAGCTTCGAGGAGGACTCCGTAGAAAACATGTACATTGCCTAACAATGGACGTCTGATTTTGTCGCGTATTATCGTAGGCTTTACCTAACAACCGGCTGTTTACTCAGAATCTGTTTCCGCGACAAGGTGTTTATCGAGCCGTTGCTTAGCAATTATCATATTCCACACAATATTGAAGAACTTTTCTCTTACTACTTAGTCTGAATGTCAGAACAAGCTGTAAGAACTTCCCAGATTCTCCCCAGAATGATACATCCGTCTTACATAAATATTATGTGTAACTTGTAAAAGTAATATACCGTATTTACGCATGTATAGGCCGCGTGCGTGTATAGGCCGCAGCACAATTTTCAGACAGAAATTATAGAAAAAATAATTTTCTTGGAATATTATTTCAGGAGTAGAACACCCTGTATTACTGATTATGAATATAATTTTTTTTAAATGAACTGTGATTTCGAATATTTCGAATATAAGCCGCACCCCAGTTTTCCTCTTGAATTTTTGGCAAAAAAATGTGCGGCCTATACATCGTAAATACGGTCGGTATTTCTGATAAGTAAGTAAAGTAAAGTAAAGGTAACCCTGTATCAGGCCGTGAAGGCCCATAGGATTGTGAGATGTTGAATTTTCCATATTTCCTAGACAATCGGCTCATAGATGGCGGTAAGATTGTCAGCCTTACGTGCCGGCCGCCCTTTACCCAAAAGAATATTCCAAGAATATTTGTGGTACTCATTTCTGTTAGCGGCTGAGTCGACCTCAGGGCCATAGTGCGGTTGCAGGGATTAGGTCAATTGAAAGATATCCAATGACCTCATCGGGACTTGAACCCGCGACCTTCCGGCTAGTAGCATAGTGCCTCAACCAACTACAGTTGCTTAAACATCTGAGCAACATTTCACGAAAAATATAACGGAGTTAAATTTCTGCCACAAATGTTCTTTGAATTTTAATTACAAAATTGTACGTAGAAATCCAGCTTATTCTGAATTCTTTATACCGGACGTTTAGTCGTCTTTTCTTGCTTATCCTCCAGTATCCTCATTAATTTCCGAACCTCTGATGTATCTTTCACGTAATTTTCTCTTTTATGAAATACCAGGAACAAGAACATTGAAACATCTGAGACCGGATTAACAACATGGCGCCCTGCGCCTTTGTATTTCCAACAGAAGTAGATAGCTAGTATGGAAGGAGGATGTTCTAACCCTCAAGTGTGACATGCAGGTTCTCCGGTGTTTTTCACAGAAGGGAGACCGTCTAACACATAATAATCTACCGGCTCACTGAGCAGCGGTTATCTGTTGTTTCTTGCACCTTTTGTGGTACACTGCATTTTACCATGGCTTCGACTTTGCATTTACGTCACCATTCCAAAATAGGTCACAGGAACTGCAAATCCAAATAATGGGAGGGCTATAATACATTATTTAGTGTATATTTTGCAATGGGACACGCTGTAGCGTAGTTGTTTGAGGCACTATGCCACAAGACGGAAGGCCGCGGGTTCGATTCCACATGAGGTCATTGGATTTTTCAATTGACCTAATCATCCCAACCGCACTATGACCATGAGGTCGACTTAGTCTTTAATTAAATGAGTACCAGGAATCTTCCTGGGGGGCGGGGGGTTAAGGGCGGCCGGCGCGTAAAGCTAACCTCACCGCAATATGTGAGCCGATTGTTTAAAAAATGTGGAAGCCTCGACGTCTGACAACCCCATGGGCCTTCATGGCCTGTTACAGATGTAGCTTTTCTCGCTTGGTTTTGAAAGTTCACCATAAATAGCTTCATTACTGGGAATTCATAAATTAAATATGGAATAACCTATCACAGTGAGAACAAGATATGAGGCACGATATATTTTCGCCATCTCGAGCACTAGAATCTTGGGTTCGAATCCCAGACTATGCATGTATGTATGTATGTATGTATGTATGCCGCTTTTGTTCTGTGCTTGTGTTGTCCTGTGTATATAGCTGCCTTGCGAGGGGGTGATCTCCTGTTCTAGATGTTCCGTTAACTGTCTATAAGATTCATTGGCTAAAGGGCCTATTCCATGAGGAAGAAGAAGAAGAAGAAGAAGAAGGAGCAGGAGGAGGACTGTGGCAAATGCCTACAATCTGTTGCTCTTTTTGTGAAGCACGAATTAGAATAACATATGCATCCTGTTGACTTCACAGACTGACATTTGTGTATGTCAGTGATGTATGGTCATTCACCACGTCAACCCTAATTATGGAGGCGGAGATCTCTGAAACAGTGGATTTTAAACCAATATTAATACAACTGATCGCTCGAGGAGGTTTTAGAATAAATATACCCCTGTTTCTATCTTGACATGTAGACCCGTTGCTGGGCAGCGGTTTGGTGGGCACGTTCCCGCGACGTTGAGTACGCGGGCAAGAATCGAATAACTTCCGTTGCTATGCAACCCGCTGTCAATATAACAATAGAAGAAGATGTGTATTCTATGTTGTTTGCATATATCCATTGCTGGGCAACGGATGTGTTTTCTATGTGTCCGCCTCGAGACTACATAAATAGTCAAGTCGTAAATCATACGTCAGTCGTAGAAAGAGGACGAGAATGGAGCGAGTGAAGTGGGTAGATAAGCGATAGCGTTATAATTGATTGTAATTGCAAGTGATTGTAAAAGAAGTGTTAATAACCAAAATCATCCGATCCAAAACACGTTATTGTTAGTTACAGAGCCATAAACTCGTGATAATATTATTTATCTTATACATATTTGTATCAAAAATAAATTAATGTAAGAATAAGTGACTTATACAAACTCGTGAACCGTTTTGAAAATGTACGTGTGTGCAATCCATTGCTATTTTGAATTGTGCCTAAATATTTCTTTTCAAATTTAATTAATTGTAAGTTTATGTGCTATGTCAATCCTTCTAACAACGTCTGTGATATTAACGCACTGCATGTACACGTACTTCAAAAATTGCTCTTCAGGCAGAAATATATCCCCATCATTTCTTTTTCTTTTTTGCTTTTAACTAAATATTTCTACGGACCTCAAGTGTGGCGGATGAACATAAAGTAGTGTTTAAATCTAGCAATAATTTCCATTCCGTTGAATTCAGTGAATTCGGAGCCTTAATGAAGTAATTAACATTTCGAGTTTTTCTCCAACGTCACGAACTGTTCAGAATTAGGTTCAGCTCCATGTTCTTTCGGCCTTAACGAAAATCCGGTCTCTTGAACTTCAAGACTGGCCAAAATAACAAGACGTTTATGTAACCATGAAGAATTTCTCAGGTATACAGAGTTGCCAACATAAAGTTAAAGCTTTTACCGTAATTAATTAGGTACTGGGTCGTGAGGACGTATTGAGGAGTCGAGGTGTAGCTAATCTAAACACATGAAGCTGAGTCCTTTTTGAGAAATCGCCAGCTCCGTAGTTATTTCTTTTTTAATTTGCTTATTGGGGGTTTGAGTCCAACTGGGTCCACTCGGCACGGCGGCCACTGATTGCCATATTGTAGCTTGCCCCGGGTGATTATGATGATGGAGAATTTGGTGGAGTGAAGATTGGCAGGAGAAAGCGAAGTACTCGGAGAAAACCCGGCCCCAGGGCCACTTTATCCATCACAAATCCCACTTGACCAGACTCGGGATTGAACCCGGGCCGCTGCGGTGGGAAGCCAGCGACTAACCGCTTGAGCTATGGCGCGGCCCAGCTGCGCAGTTCCTCAAGAATTTCCCAATGCCTTATCCCTAAGTTTCATTATCGTGTTCACAAGAGTCCTCCACTGGTCCCTATTCTCAGCCAGATTAATCCAGTCCATACCAATCCATCCTATTTTTCTGATGCAGAAATAAACGCAGAGAAATCTAAGTATATGTTGATGTCTCGTCATAAGAATACAGGACAAAATCATGACATAAAAGTAGCTAAAAGGCGCTTTGAAAATGTGGCTCAGTTCAGATATTTGGGAACGACAGTAACAAATCAAAATTTGATTCAAGAGGAAATTAAGAGGAGACTGAATTTTGGTACTGCTTGCTAACATTCAGTCAAGAACCTTTTGTCTTCTCGTCTGATATCTAAAAACATAAAAATTATAAAATACAAAATTGTAATTTTGCCTGTGGTTCTGCGTGGGAGTGAAACTTGGTCTCTGACATTAAGAGAGGAACATAGACCGAGGGTGTTTGAGAAGAGGGTGTTGAGGAGAATATTTGGACGGCTGAGGGATGAAGTGATAAGAGGCTGAGGAAAACTGCATAATGAAGAGTTTCTTCTCTTCACCAAATATAATCAAGTAAAAGATAATGACGATCTCCTCTGTGTTCTAGTGGTCAGCGTTCCTGCCTACAGATCCCTAGGCCCGGGTTCGATTCCCATCCCTACCAGATTTTTTTCCGAGAAGTAGTTGGTCTGGAACGGGGTCCACTCAGCCTCCTGATGATAATTATCAAGGAAATAGCGGCTCCGGTCTAGAGAATCGAAATTAACGGCCGTGGGGATTCGTTGCGCTAACAACGCGACACCCTCTATCCGAAAAAGTTGTCACTAGACTTCGCCGACAAGCGGCGGTCGCTCGGTCGGTAGAGTTCGCTTGCGGACTAAAATGACGGAATTTTTTTTTAAGAGGACGAGATGGGAAGGCAGGAAGAATGTAGGACTTCGACGCTAAAGCTAGAATGAAGGAGATTACTAGGAAGACCTAGACATAGGTTGGAGCAAAATACTAAGATGGATACGGAGATGTAACTCCATTATTGTTGAAACTCAACAGCAAATGGAGGTGAGTGGTCAGCTTCACGCCCCGACTGCTTTAGCCGCTTGGAAACAACCCACATTACCCAATGTATATGAGGCTTTGTGAGCATGAAAACCGAACTGGGAGCTGTGTAGATGAGGGAAATGCCTTTACCTGGCTGCGAATCCAATCCTAATTCCTAAAGAACGTATTGAAAATATACGTGTATATCTGGAGTTTATATTTTCCCTGTTGTTTCTGAGGGACTAAAGTTATTGTTAAAGAGCAACACTGTATACATAGCTCAGTCGGTAGAGCAGCTAGACTAGTGTCCGGCGGGGACAAGAGAGTCTCCACAATGCTCACAGCGGTTCTGAAGAAGGTTCAGGAACCAATCCAGCGGGTACCAGGGGTAAAGCGGTTGGGGTGTGAAGCTGTCCACTCACCCTCAACTATTGCTGAGGTTGAAAATACGTGGAACTGTATAAAATTTCCGCCATACATCTCGATGTCGTGAAGCTTAATTAAACATAGCAACAAATCTGTTTTTACGTTATAATGTGATTGGTGCAAATATACGGAGATCATCTGTTTTAAGTATTAAGGCCGAGAGAGATTAATAATTACAATGATCAGTTTACTAGATAGCCATTATCCTAATAAATGTGACATGACGCCTGAAAGCCAGAATAGTGAAGTCAGAATAGACATTCATGGCTAGGCAACTGCTCGGCAAACATATCACCGCGGCAACGAATACGCAAGCTACAATTTAGTGAATTCAATTGTTATGCAACGGCCCTGTAAAGAAGTCTTCGCAACAATAGAAGAGGAGTTTTCTCTGTGGATCCGCCTCGAAGCCTTCCCAACAATAGATAGATTGTGTTTTTTTTTTGCGCGGTCCGTGCAAAATAATAATAAGGAAGAGATCAATTGAGAAGAATTGTCAGAGTTTCGAGAGGCCAGCCTGCCAGGATACGGGCTTGGGGGCAGAGGAATTGAACTGAGTCGAGTCTTCGGAGATGGCAGTTGCAGAATAATGGCAAGAATGTAATTGGGCTGTTGAAAGGAGACTTCGTGTTTGATTTGAAGTGACGTTGTCAGGATACGGCTAGTGAAGAGTGAGCATACTAGTGCGTGTGTAACGGTGAACTGTGGAGTGTGTATATCAGCGGTAGCGCTGTATTACCTGCAGTCCCGAGTTAGATGTATAAGCTGTCAATAAATCCAATCAACCTATTCATGCTCATGACATGCTTTATTGTGCTGTGTGACAGTCTGAATTCGCTACGAAATTAGTTATGGGAGAAGTGATACATACATCCGTCGTGCTATAAAATTAAGGTAAACTCTGTCTAAAACATATTTGAGGTTACGCGATCATTAGGACGTTTACTGGATTCTTTCTATCTATCTATTTTTATTTTATTTTTTATTGCTAGTGGGTTGGGACTAAGTCCCTTGTACTGCGGCCACTTCTGGCCTATTGTACCAGCTCCAGATGATAGGTGAGGGTGATTGTGGAGCAATTGGTGGAATAAAGATTGACAGGGGAAACGGAAGTTCTGGGAGAAAACTTGCCCCAGCGTCACTTTGTCCACCACAAATCCCACTTGACCAGACCCCGGGATCGAACCCGGGCCGCCGCGGTGGGAAGCCAGCGATTAACCGCTTGACCTATGGCGCGGCCTTATCTATCTATATCTGCCTGTAAAGCCTTTTTCTGGGCCTTGACTACTTTTTCAGTTTTTTAATCCTGTACACAGTCGGTAGTACTCCTTGGGCGGGTGGATCATCCCGGCGCTAGATCTCTACCAATTCACAGAAAAACAGAAACACAGAATAAATGAACACAGATAACCGTGCCTCGAGTGGTATTCTAAACCACTATCCCAGTGTTCGAGGGGGCGAAGACTCTTCATGCTTTAGACAGCGCGGCCACCGTGATAGGACTTCAGAATTAGATTGGAGCCAGAATCACCACACAGGAGGTCTCGTTGAGGGCACAAGGGTTTCTTCCTGTAAGTTGCATAATGAAGGTATTACTTAACCTCGGAGATGTTTTAGACAGACAATATGTCAGTGAATTTCAGTAAGTTTTACTCTATAGACCGTTAGCAGAAGAAAGAAAGTTGATCTTCAAAACTTTTGCCTTCGCGAAACAAGGAAAGTTTCTGAAGTCAAGCTTCTTTCTTGGCCAGACGGTCTACACCTAACTTGTGCTGACGTCTCCCCGACGTCTTTCTTGTATCCGGACGTGAGCTGCAGACCAGTGTCGTCCGGTCTTTGTTGTTCTCAGACATAGTCGGAGAGTGACGGATGCCTTAGCCGGCTTGAGAGACATTAATCTCAGGGTTTAAATCTGAGTTAAATTTTTTTTCGGGTTTTAATCGCTGTCTCCGAATTATCGTATCGTATGTTCAATTTGTAATGTGTAATCAGTTAGTATAACTCTCACTGATGGGGGCACACGGTAGCGCAGTTGGTTGAGGCACTATGCTACAAGCAGCAAGGTCACGGGTTCGGATCCAAATGATGTCATTTGACCTGATTCTTCTTGGTGCATTATAGTCCTGGGGGCGACTCAGCCTCTAACAGAAATGAGTACCAGGAAAGGGCGGCCTGCGCGTAAGACTGACAACCTCACCGCCATCTGTGAGCCGATTGTCTAGAAAATGTGGGAGCCTCGACGTCTCACAAATGTATATGTGTCTCCACGGCTTGTTACAAGGATAGCTTTACCTTTTTAACACCCACCGAAAATTCAAATGGGAAAATTCATTCACTGTTATATAGGTATTCGTACAAGTACTATTAAATTCCCTTATTTTCTCCCGTATTCGTTTACAGTCCTTCATATCATAGAATGACACATCGAGGCCGACTTTTAACACAGTCACTTATGACTAACACGCACAAATATCAACTTGTAAACCATCTCATGTATTTACTATACTACACATATCATCATTAATCTATTATCAATACTCGCAGAACACACTCGATGATTATAGTTTAACTGCGTCAGGCAAGAAATTGCAAGTTATGTCTGCATGGTTTAGTTACTGTATGTGAGGCTTAGAGAGATAATCTGGCGTTCATATACGTACAGCTCAGTTCATTGTGCTGCACAAGCAGAAGCACTGTGCATACCTATTACCAAATGTACACTCCCAGGACGAATCTGTTTATACAGCTGAGAATGCATTGCACCCAATTCTGCAATGGTGACGCTCAAATATTAGTGACGACAAACTGGCAACACTCGCATACAATTTACGAATAAAATACCTCTCAAAAATATAAATGTGCAATATATAGGTCTGATTGTACTGACAGGATGTTGTCACGTGTTTTTAGTGACTAAGTATCGGGTTTGGATTAGTGAATCGGTTTATTAGATCTACACTATTCCGAACTACAATTAGTTCTTACACTCTGAAGATTACTCTAACTATGGCACATGTAACATCACACGATAAGTCTTCTAATTTTTCTCCTCGCCACACTACTCTTTCCTTGAAACTTCGGAACTCAAGAGAAGTTAATTCCCATTTCCGTATTCTCTCATATCCCCTCGGCACGGACACACTTACAGAAAACGCAGTTATACTGTTGTGTAGCGCAGACCACACAGAAAACCAGTCATGTGATAACCAATTCGCCAGTCCATTGGTGCATTGATTGTTGCCTAGCAACGAAATATAAACATTCGTCCCATTGTTGCGTGAACATAAGCGAGGTGTTTATCGCACCGTTACGGTATTAACTCTATATGTGCTAAGTGTCTGAAATTTCGATTTTTACAAAATTTTCTATATGTGTCTGTATGCGACATCTGTTGCCTTTTTATTTTAAATACATACTGAAGTAATGTTTGCAGTGAAATTGTTTGTTTCTTAGAGGCATTTCATATACTATTCATTCGTGAAGTAAGAGATATGGTAACATAATATTGTATCTTGGTATGAAATTTATACATTTTTTTGTTAGTTGCTGTACATTGAATTATAACCGACAGAATATCGATACTTGTATCGAAGGTTTGGCAGTTTCCTTCATATAAACCTCGAGGGCTGTTATAAATATTTAGATTTTCTGTATTGGTTATTCTGAAATATTGTTTCTTGTTACCGTAAAATTCAGTTTTCTGAAGAGTTAAATAATTAGCTTAAAATAATTTTATTAAAGTCTCTTTTCTTTGATTAAGATGCACGTTTCCCCTGTTTATCCAGACATCAAGAGATACACTTCGTAAACAAAAATGTTGGGAGTGTATGGAAAAGTTTCTGTGTTCCTTTGGCAAAATTTACTTCATGAGGACCCCTTACAGAGACCGCTGTTTGGGAACCTCATTCACACATTTCGTCTACCAAATGACGTATAAAATATCCATTGAATCATGTAAAAGTGCAGTAACTTGCGTTTATACTGTATCATTGTAAAAGGTAGAAAAGAAGGCAAAGCTGTCTCTGTAACAGGCCATGGAGGCCCATAGAGTTGTGAGACGTCCAGGCTCCCACATTTTCTCTAGACGATCGGCTCACCGATGGCAGGGGGAGATTGTCAGTCTTACGCGCTGGCCTCCCTTTACCCCCAAGAAGACTGCTGGTACTCATTTCAGTTAGAGGCTGGAAGGATAAAGTCAATTGAAAACATCCAGTGACCACACCGGGAATAGAACCCGCGACTTTCCGGCTTGTAGCGTAGTGCCTCAACCATCTACACTACCGCGTGCCTCCCCCTGTTATTAGTGTACTTCCCTTATCTTCAAAGAAAAATAAAAGGAAACTTATGAAATCTACTTGCTGTCTGTGTATTCGTCCGTCTGTCACCTTTAATTTTTTAGCTTAATGAAATGACCTGCCCTCTGCGTCCCTGTATATTCCCCTAAATATTTGTTAGCGTCTACACGCTACAATATGATAAAGCAGTTTGAAAATGAAGTACTATTGAACCGTAAGGATGTCTACGAGCAAAACTACAGTAAGTTGTCCTGTGCTACACTAATTAAGCACTACCACATGAAGGAGTATGGGGGAGTGAATATATAGATCCACGTTTTCTTGACCTCGACACTAGTTAGAGGTGAGTGGTCAGTTTCACGCTCAGGCAGCTTTAACCTCGGAGAAAAAATACCAGATGCCCATTGGATAGGAGACTGTGTGGACCCCAGAGCCGGTCTGTACGTTGTGAAGAAGAGAAAATTCTTGTCTTTGCCGCGACTCGAAATCCCGCCCCTCCTTCGTCCAGCCCGTAACCAGTCGCTATACCAATTCCCTATCCCGGTTCATATATTTGTGAATACTTATTTCTATTAAACTGCATGATTATCATTAATAAGACGTACTTATGAATATATATTTAGTTTAATTGACCATTTATCTATTTATTATTATTGCTGTACAGCCTTTTGTTGGACCTTACTCGCTTTTTGACTTTTGTAATCCTATACACAGTCATTAGGACCCCTTTGACGGGGGATCAGCCCGTCACAAGGCCTATACCTACACACAGAATAGCACAAACACAGAATAAATGCACACAGTATAGACATCCATGCCTTGAGTTGGATTCGAACCAATGGTCCTATTATTCGAGCAAAGTCAGTTCACTATGATGCTTATTATGTTTGTGTTAAATTTATGAACTTATGAGCAATTAGATTCACATTTAAACAGATGTAAAGATATCATCCTAACTTTCGGCGATCCCCCGAAATTGGCAGTCCTTTGGGAACGCGCCACTCCCAATGTAAATGTTGCAGTAGACAACTGAGTGGGTAGTTATAATTACTGCCAACCGCTGGGACCAGAGCCAGCTCCAGAAACTCCTTGTAAACAACCAAGAAAATGGGGCCTATCCAAATTCACTACTACCCAGGGAAGTCGTCCATTATGCCTATGCATGTAACTGCGCAAAGGCGAAATATGAAATCAAGGCCACATGAAGTAAGTAATTGTGTGCAAAATAATTGTCTTCTTAGAGGCAGCAAGAATTGTCCAATTAAATTTTACATCAGTTGGAACAGCGAAGCTTAACCTTTTAGTCATTTAAACCGCATTGGTTACTATATGTACCACCTGCTTGAAAACTACAGAACTTTATATTTTGCCCACCTTATATATGTACACAGATGATCACAGTGGCCGCGTGGTCTAAGGCATGAACCGCCTCCGCTCCCTTGAACGCTGAGATCTTGGGTTCGAACCCAACTCAATGCACTGATGTACGTATGTGTTGTGTGCGTTTATTCTGTGTTAATTTTTTCTGTGTGTAGGTAGAGGCCTTGCAACGGCCTGAACCCCCGTCCATAATATTATATATTAAGCATAGAAAACCGTGCTCCAGAGAGCTAAAACAGTGACAACTATGCATTTAACAGTAGAATCTGTGCATTTTTTGTGATTCTCGTAGTAACCTGCCGTTAGTTCCCTAAATATTATGAACCAACTAGTCTTTATATTGGAGATGTTATGTGTTTTCTCTGAGGCACAAAAGGCAAAGCTGTGTTGTTAATATATTATCACGTATATGAGTGACTATAGACGGGGTTTGGATTAGTGAATACATTTATTGACCACTCGCAGGCCGTAACTACAAATAATTATAACAGTATTGCTGATTTCTACACTACAAATCACACAAAACTAAGTCTTCTGGGTCTATTTCCAGTAGTCCTTACTTGGTAACAGCTCTCCACAACGGCTATTCCTATGTAGTCTTTCCTGGTGACGAATCTTAGCAATGGAGATTCTTCAGCTTCCGTTGGCCGCTGGTTAACACTCCCCAGCTGAACACTCAACTCAACTGCTTGTAAAGTCAAAGTCAAAGTCACATTGCGACTGACGGTCGGTCAGTCAGTAAGTCCTGGTGTCGAGCCCCATCTGGGGCTCATGACCAAATATTAATTATTACCATTTCACAGTTACGGTCTTATTTTTGTGGGGCGCCCTCTCTGACGAGAGGACGGGTCTGCCTTTTACATATGCTGTTGGCCCTTGCCAGCGCAATCTTCCTCGTGTCCGAGTCCCTTGGGAGTCGCGACCATATTTTACTGTCCGAGATTTGAGACTTCCCTTTTCGTCGCCTCCTACGACTCGCAGTGTCACGGTGGAGGCATTCGACCCCGCCTCCACACGGAAGTACTCTTGTAGTCAAAGTCACATTGCGACTGACGGTCAGTCAGTCAGTCTGTCTGTCTTGGTGTCGAGCCACGATTGGGGCTCATTACCAGATTTTTTTTCTTTATATGAAAGTTACTATCCTGTTCATTTGGGGCGCCCTCTCTGACGAGAGGTCGGGTCTGTCATTTGTCAGTCATAATCTGTGTTAGTAAGTCCATTGTCAGTATTTACAAATTTAATCTTAATTCCTATTTCTATGTACAGTATACACAAAGCCTCTGTCAATCTAGGCTCAGTACACCAGATTATGCCCTATTTCTACCAGTATTCGCTACCACAGCAGTCAAGTCACTTGAACGGTCGTATGCTTGACCGCCGCCAAGATTAAGCCTCTTATACTTTCTGTTTCGAGCTTCGCCTCTGGTAGCGTCGATTGTTTTCAAGATATCTCCTCGGCACGGATCCCACAGAAAACACATTCCAAGAATGCGTGTTTATTGGTCCGTTACCTAGCAATGGATATATGCGAACCACATAGAAAAACCCTCTTACGACATTGGTTTTGTTGTAGCGTGCGCATATTTCAGACGGTACCTATAAAAGGGTCTATATATCACAATAGATTTTGGATCCAAGCAAATAGGTCTACATAAATACAGGTCCTACATGAAACTAAACTATCGTGTACAAGGAGATGCATTTGTTACGTGTATTATGTCTCTTCCTCGCCCACGTCTTCGCTGTAAATAAAAACATATCGAACTCATGGCTCTTTGATCTTCATCTTCTTTCGGTTTGGGTTGCAACAGCTGGCTACGAGTACATCTGTATTAAACGTGAGGTACTTCAGTCTTGCATCCGCAGCAGACTGGTAAATCTGTTTAGTTATGTGAGTTCGGTGTTAGTTCGAGCGGAAACTAGAACATTCTTTCCACGTTCCGCCATTAAGTATTTGAGGGAGGGTGGAAACTAGACCGTGTCCTCATAAAACTTCGCTTTGCTTGGCAACAAAACTGCATATCTTGTTCTAAAATTGGATATTCTTTGTCTTTGTATATTTTCTGTACGATGATATTTGAACATAAATTGAACACGCAAATTTACACGGTGTTTATGAAATAATTCTTATAAGGTCTCCTAGTCGAACATAGACTGAGGGTGTTTGAGAACAGGGTGTTGAGGAGAATATTTGGACCAAAGAGGGATGAAATCACAGGAGGTTGGAGAAAACTGCATAATGAGGAGCTTCATAACTTGTACTCTTCTCCAAGTAAAATTAGAATGATCAAGTCAAGGAGGATGAGGTCATGTAGCACGAATGGGGGAGACGAGGAATGCGTATAGGTTATTGGTGGGAAAGCCAGAAAGAAAGAGACCACAGGGAAGACCAAGGCATAGGTGGGTGAACAATATTAGAATGGATCTTAGAGAGATAGGATGGCATGGTATTGGATTGGACTCATCTGGATGCTGATAGGACCAGTGGAGGGCTATTGTGAACACGGTGATGAACCTTCGGGTTCCATAAAATGCTGGGAAATTCTTGAGTAGCTGCAGAATTGGAGGCTCCTCAAGAAGGGCTCAGCTCCATGAGTAAGTAAGTAAGTAAGTAAGGTCTCCTAGTGGAGGCAGGTTACAGTACATCCACCGTAGCCCTGAGAGTCGCAGAAGGCGAAGAAAAGGGAACTCGGAACCCACGGGTGCTGGAGCCTGGTTCTCCAGGTTGGGGGTTCGACGCAGTTCTGATGGACCTTGCTCTGTAAAAAAGGTATTGTTGCAAAATACGAAGAAATGAAAACCGGATGAACAAATTTGCCAGAATCATCTAAGGAATGCCGTGGCTTAAAAATGACGGTTTTGCCAATGATGATGATGATAACAGTAATGATTTATTATAAATACCTGTCCTTGGTCAGAGATTTTCATAAAATGAACTGTACTCTGATACTTAAAATATTTTATTCTAGAGCCACGCATCTTTAAAAGTATTATTTTAGCCTACTTATTTTCAAAAAATAAATTAAAATGAGGCTTATGAGATCAACTTGCTGTCTGTGTGTTTCCGTATCCCTCAATATTCGCTAGGCAACTGATCGGTAAAAACGTTTTCGCGCCCAACGAATTCACACGCAACAGGCGACAATAGAATAACTGTTGCACGCGGAGTTTTCTGTGTTGTCCGTGTCGTATCAAATACGTAATAGGCGGTGAAAAGAATAGTAGGCGATTAGTTCTTCCCGTAACTGAGACTCTGTACCGTCGAATGAGTTAATGACTCCGAATAATGAATTGGAAGAGACGCAGAAAGAGTCTGTCGTGACCTAATTTAAATTACCGCTCAAGTATTTTCTTGGGATAGGTTTCTGGTTGTCAAGGAGACAAGGAGACTTGACAATATTTATACTCTGCCCCACGATTATGACGTCATGTTATAGACTGGTAGGTGGGCACAGGAAGGGGCACGCGGTAGCGTAGTTGGCTGAGACACTGTGCTACAAGCCGGCAGGTCGCGGGTTCAATCCCCGATGAGGTCATTGAATTTTTTTCAATTGACCTAATCCTTCCAGCCGCACTATGACCCTGGGGTCACCTCAGACTCTAACAGAAATTAGTACCAGGAATCTTCTTGAGGGTAAAAGGGGGATGGCGCGTAAGCCTGACAAACTTACAGTAATCTGTGAACCGATTTCCTAGAGAAAATGTGGGGGCCTTGACGTCTCACAGCCCTATGGGCCTCCATGGTCTGCTACAGGGATATCTTTACCTTAGTTTTACCTAGGTGGACACAGTAGCTGTGCGGTTTGAAGCATGAACTGTCTTCGCTCGCTCGGGCGCTGGTATCGTGGGTTCGAATCCTACTTAAGGCATGGATGTTTCGTGTATTCGTGCTTTTATTCTCTGTGTGTGTGTTTTGCCCTGTGTAGGTAGAGACGTTGTGACTAGCTGATCACCCGCTCAAGGGGTCCTAATTCTGTAAAAATCATTACGGAACGGAATAGGAGGCCAGGGCTCTGAATGGACTAGAAGAGCCATAGAAAAAAGTTACAGACTTTGACGTTTCGGAAACGTGTACTGCCTCCATCTTCAGCGTATATAACTTGTGGTGGGGTTCAAACATTCTTCCACGACACTGGTATCCACTAAGCAGAGAAGGTTACTTGCTGTTTGTTTCTATATAGTGTTTGCGTGGCTTACAATTACAATATGAAGATGGAGGGAAAATCTTCCTCCGAAACATCTGTAAAATTTCGACAGAATACAGGGGGTCTATGCCAGAACGCAGTATGCTTCAGACTTCAGTACATTAAATAATTTCACATTTGAACCGCAGAATACAGAGCACATTGCACTCACGTTTATGGGTGAAAGGAAAAAAAATATTTCTTTCCCCACCCTCTTTGTATTCTTGACGAGTTCCATATTGTGGTAGAGAAGAGAAGGGATTATAAAGGGAACATGAAGAGAATAAAAAGCATTTCACAGGCCTCCGAGCTCAGTGGTTAAAATGTACACTGAATTTAAAATCAGAAATATCCGTTGCAGCCAGAGAAACACATCGCGTAAGTGGAGTTACATTGACAACTGAAAGACACCGTGAGAGCCCTGAGCTTGGACGCTGTGAGGAAAAGAAAAATTTCTTGCCCCTAACAGAAATTTAATCTCGGCCGTCCATCCCGTCACTATACCGACTGAGCTATTCAGGCAACATTTCCTCTTTTCTGAACTCTTAAATGTTTTAGTCATGAAATGAATCTATACATATATTGGATCTGATTTCAATCGAGTCTTATGTTACGACCGACGGTCAGTCGGTCAGTCTATCTTGTAATATAGCACCCATCTGGGCCTTACGACCAGATTTCTATTACTGTCAGACAGTTGCGGTTTCGTTGATGTGGGGCGCTCTTTCTGACGATAGGACGGGTTGCCGTTGCAATTGCTGCTGACTCTCGGCAGCGAAGTCATCCTCGGAGCCGAGTCCCGTGACACTCGCGACCATAGTTTACTGTCTCAGATTCGAGACTTCCTTTTTCGTTGCCTCCTACGTCTCGCAGGGTCACGGTGGAAGTATTCGACCCCGCCTCCACACGAGATCTGAGGTTCTGTCAGCGGTGGCCGTGAACAGTTCTGTCTGTTGGGATATAACGGCTTGTAGTCATTTGAAAGTCAACCGATGCGACATGATTTCACGCTGGCTTCTAACTTGTCTTATTCTTCGGCCATGAAACATGGAAGCGACATGTTCCACCTACACATCGGTTAAATATCAACGCACAACAAGGTGTTATGTCTCAGAAGATAAAAGCTTGAATCAATATATAACGCCTTGTAGTCCGTTGAAATTAAGCCCACGCTACCTGTCTCACGCTAGTTTCTTCTTTGACTTGTTCATCAACTCTGAAGATGAAGGCGATAAGTTCCTCCGAGACGTCGGTTGGCTTTCAGCGATCCATAAAGCGTTATAGCCCAAAGGACAAATGTAGGTAAAGCTATCCCTCTGAAAGTCCGTGAAAGCTCATGGGATTGTGAGACGTTGAGGATTCCACATCTTCTAGACAATCGACAAACAGATGGCGGCATGTTGTCAGCCTCAAGCGCCGACCGACCTTTAACCCTCAGGAAGGTTTCTGGTACTCATTTCCTTTAGAGGCTGAGTCCACCCCAGGGCCATATTGGGGCTGGAAGGATTAGGTAAATTGAAAAAGAAATTCAATGACGTCGGAAATTGAACTCGCGACCTTCCAGCTTGTAGCACAGTGCCTCAACCAACTACGCTACCGTGTGCTCCTATACTATAGGACGTAACTCTTTCAACCTCTGGTTAGACTGTTATATGCTTGTTATGTGAGAAAAGTTACTTTTAGTATATGAAAGGAAAGAATAGTGAAAATGTATTAGAACTGCAGACACAACAACCCCCATCCCACCCCCCTTCTCCCCAAAACATCTAGCTAGTAAAATTGATTTGTGGGTATTCAGATGACACGTGTAATGGCGGCCAGCTAGCCAGGGTTAACGTAGCGTTACTTGGGATTTATCTGCAGTAAATCCCCCCCCCCCAATGTAAGTGTGCCTCGCTTCTCCCAGCGCTTCACGGCCCGGCAGTTTCTGAACCCACTGGCAAGCGTCTACGGTTTTCTTTATTTCTCACGCAAGGAAGTTCCACAGCACGCAGTTTTAAAGGAAGCTCATTTCTTGTGTCCCCACGGAAGATAAATAGGATTATAAACTTTTAGTTTTATTCTTGACATGAGCCTGAAAAAAATGAGACACAGAGGCCCCCAGTAATGTCTAACATAGATGTGGGTGCAATTATGTCATAATGAAGAGTTTCATAAAGGGCACACAGTAGCTAACCAGACGAAAGGTCGTGGGTTAGAGTCTCGGTGAGGTTGAATTTTTCAGTTTACCTAATCCTTCCAGGTACACTATGGCCCTGGGGTCGACTCAGCCTCTAACAGAAATGATTACCAGGAATATTCCTGGTGGTAAAGGGTGGCCGGCTCGTAAGGCTGAAAACCTCACTGCCATCTGTGAGCCGCCTGTCTAGAAACTGTGGGAGCTTCGACGTCTCACAACCCAATTGGCCTGTACGGTCTGTTACAGGGATATTTTTTTTTATTGCTAGTGGGGTGAGACTAAGTCCCTTGTACTGCGGCCACTTCTGGCCTATTGTACCAGCGCCAGATGATAGGTGAGGGTGATTGTGGAGCAATTGGTGGAATGAAGATTGGCAGGGGAAACCGAAGTACTCGGATAAAACCTGCCCAAGCGCCACTTTGTCCACCACAAATCCCACTTGACCAGACACGGGATCGAACCCGGGCCGACGCCTTGGGAAGCCAGCGACTAACCGCTTGAGCTATGGCGCGGCCTGTTACAGGGATAGCTCTGCCTTTTTTTACATACGAATAAATTAATAAAACGTTTTGTTGTTTAAGAAATACATTTTAAGATCTGCTACAGAATAGCATTTGTTAAGCCGAGTAGATTTACTTATTGTAATATCGTTAGTATTACAAATATGTAGTATATTACATACCATTTTTATTTGTTCTCACGTATTTGCTGTGTGACTTCCTAACTTATTTCGTGCCATAAATCTAACCTCACTTTTTTACCATTTGAATTATATTCTTATCCACGAACTCCACATTCGAGTGATTTTACTGGACCGTAACCCACTGAAGGGAAGGGTATTTCAATAGGAAGGTTGCTTTTTGGAGCTCGAAGTCGCTCAGATAGCGTTGGTGGGTTGCCTCGTTGCTACCAGTTCATCGGACGGGCAACTAAACTGCTTGCTAGTCCCCTAGTGTCCCTGTTGTTAGTCTTCATTTTTCCATCACTGCGGTTTTGTTTCTCAAACGCTCTATTCTTCCCCCTCTTTGCTCACCTCCTTCTCCTTTATTCTCGCCTTTTAATCTTCATTTGTGTTGAAGCCAGCGCTACAGCGCAAAATATATTTCTGCTCTTCTATGCACTTATTTCTAATGAGTTCTCTAACCATATTACTTTAAGCATCACCCTAACAAACGGCAGACTTGCAGGGTATGAAGTTCCCACAGCGGTGCTTATGAAGAAGTGCATCTAATGGGATATACCGCTGTGTAGTCCTTTGAAAGGCAACCGACGTTTCGGAGGAAATTTTCACTTCCATCTTCAGGGCCAGAACCTTAAGCCGAGCAAGAAGCTACTCTATTTGTCACTTGTTTTCATTGTGGTTTCTTATACGTCTTATACTTGAACCCTGAAGATGGAGGTAATATGTTCCTCAGAACTGTCAGTTGACTTTGTACGGACTACACGTTGTTATATCCAAAGGAGTAGTACCTTTCAGTAAACTTTGCTGTTTTACTCCATTTTAATACGGATTTCCGTGGTCTTCCAAGAACACTCCCACAAAGAGGCAAATACATTTTCTTACCGTATAACTTTAAAATTCCTTACATATCCCACCTAACGCCATAAAGTTACCGCACCAGATTCGTATTCGGGAGGAGTTGGGTTCAAATCTCGGTTGAGACACCGATTGGCCTGATCGAGGTTCTTTATGGTTTTTCTTAGTTCTTTTTTTATTGCTAGTTGGGTGGGATTAAGTCCCTTGTACTGCGGCCACTTCTGGCCTATTGTACCAGCCACAGATGATAGGTGAGGATGATTGTGGAGCAATTGGTGGAATGAAGATTGGCAGGGGAAACCGAAGTACTCGGAGATAACCTGCCCTAGCGCCACTTTGTCCACCACAAATTCCACTTGACCGAACCCAGGTCGCCGCGGTAGGAAGCCAGCGACTAACCGCTTGAGCTATGGCGCGACCTTTCTTAGTCCTTGCTGGCAAATTATGGAATAATATCTGAATCAGGCTAACTTCCTTCCAAATCCTTTCCAATTTATTTTTCAAATTTCAACCTAACATTCGACGCTACTGAGAGCATCATTAAATATCACAGAACGACTCATGGTACGAGANAAATTTCAACCTAACATTCGACGCTACTGAGAGCATCATTAAATATGGTACGAGCACTCACATCCATTCATGTTCCTGTTGCTCGCAATCGGAGCACAGGGCATCCGTGAAACGCTTCGTTTCACTTCAGTTTCTTAATCTGATAGACAGTTGGCAGGGCTCCTTGAACGGGGGATCAGCCTGTCGCAAGGTCGCTACTACACACATGACAACACAAATATAGAATAAACGTAGACAAACATCCATTCCTCGAGTAGGACTCGAACCCAAGACCCCAGTGCTCGAGGGGGCGAAGACTTTTCATGCCTTAGACTGCGTGACCGCTGTCATCGACAGCCCCACATTAAGAATCATTAAATATAAAATATCCATTTAAGACGGGGCACGCGGTAGCGTAGTTGGTTGAGGTACTATGCTGCAAGCCGGAAGGTCGTGGTTTTAAATCCCAATGAGGTCACTGGATTTTTTTCAATTGACCTAATCCTTCCGGCCGCACTATGGCCCTGGGGCTGACTCAGCCTCTAACAGAAATGAGTGCCAGGAATTAATTAAATAATTTTCCTGGGGAGTAAAGCGCGGCCGGCGCGTAAGGCTGACAACTTAACCGCTATCTGTGAGCAGATTTTCTAGATAATGTGGGACTCTCAACGTCTTACAACCCTATGGGCCTTCACGGCCAGGTACAGGAATAGCTTTACTTTTTTTATCCATCTAACACTTGAATAGTTACGTTAACAGATCATTGCATAATAGGGAACCTAATAAATTGTAGTGTTTAAATGAAGAGGGATGACCTGGTTGTTAGGTTTTAACGAATGAGAGAGGAGAAACGAATATGACATTTAAGTTCCACTTATAACACATAATCATAAATGGGAGGATGAAATTGAAATGCCTCACTAGATCCATTCGGTGAAGTCAGGAGGTAATGGTGGTCATTATGAACATGGTAATGGATTTCCGAACTTCGTTAAAAGGAAAGTTTTCTTGACTAGCTGAGCAACTATAAACTTCTCAAGAAACATTGGTTATGGCTCCATTAATCAGTTGCTTAGCTATTAAACACCTACTACCATCAAATTGTAGAAGAATCCCACGATTCGCCCTCGCGTTCTTCTTGTAAAGATAATATGGAATGGGTTCAAGGACATTGCGGATTCTTTCCCATGAGACTTTGCGGCGCATATCAGCGAACCACTCCTTTAAATGGAGCTATTTGCACACAGCCACACAACTAATTCACAAAGACGCGATATCAGTGTGGCAAACCATTGATCAGCCATGTAGCTGTGTGGAAACAGCTCCATTTAAAGCAGTGATTTTCTAAGGCGCCTGAATTTTTGTGGCAAAACATTGATATACCATGTGGCTGTGCGGAAACAGCTTCATTCAAAGCAGTGATTTTCTAAAACGCGTGAATTTTTGTGGCAACTTATTGATCAATTAAGTGGCTGTGCGGAAACAGCTTCATTTAAAGCAGTGATTTTCTAAAGCGCGTGAATTTTTATGCCACATCAATCATGTGGCTGTGTGGAAACAGCTTCATTAAAGCAGTGATTTTCTAAGGCGAGTGAATTTTTGTGGCAACTCATTGATCAATTAAGTGGCTGTTTGTAAACAGCTTTATTTAAAGCAGAGGTTTGCTAAGGCATGCCATAAACGTTTATGGAAAGTAAACCGTGGGGCGCGAGACCACTCTGACAAGCAACTTACTACCTTATCTGTTAATATCCGTTTCTTTTCTGTTCCGAAAATACACTTTGGCCTCTTGTACCTCCTCAGGATTTGTGCTATTCACTGTAGGCTTGTAGGGGGCTGAGTATAACCGCAGTTGTACCTTGGCAGGGGTGCGTAGAGACAAGTCAGCGTGCTTGTGCGTGAGCTGTTCTCTGCTCAGTCGACATAACAGACTCATTAAAGAACGAATTGCTTTGTCACACAATCTGCTTAAAATTCAATTACGTAATTACTTCCACTTCGCCTATTCAATTACATTAGATTTCAGTCTATCTGCACAAATTGATAAATCAGGACTATCGGAGATTAACTGGGATAATATGCACACTGCTATCTGTTGCATTTATTTGTATCGCTTTAGCCAGTCTGTGACATTTCGGTTCCCATGGAGTTAACTGTTATGAATATATCTATGTTTTAGAATGTTATGTCATGCAATTTGGTAGAAGCTTACCGACATTTCGCAAGAATATTTTGATACAATTTTCAGTTTTGAAGAATAAACTAATCAAATAGCAAGCATAACCTTAAGGTTGATATTGAACGTTGCTTTCAAATGTGGCTCAATTTGGCGCATGCGTAAATCCATGCGCCCACGAAACAATATAAATATTCTTAAAGTGAAAGCCACATCTTGTAGCTTAATTGATTTTCACACAAAAACTATTTTCAAAATGTGATTATCTTTCTTGAACTAAATAGAACTGAGCCCTTCTTGAGAAGCCGTCAATCGCTCAGCTACTCAAGAATTTCCCAACATTTTATGGAACACGAAGGTTCATTACCGCGTTCACAAGAGTCCTCTCCACTGATCCATATCCTGAGCCAGATCAGTCCAATCCATACAGCCTCATATACTCCTTAGTATTATTCATAATACCCATGCGTGCCCTGCTCATTCTCCCTGGCTTGATCATTAGAACTGTATTTGGTGAAGCGTCGAATTTATGAAGCTCTTCACTATTCAGTTTTCCACGTCCTATTATGAATATCACCTCTATTGAGCCAAGATAGTTCCCTCAGAACCATCCTTCAATGTCAAAGACCAAGTATCACATCAATGAAAAACCACGGGAAAAATTATAGTTTTATACATTTTAATGTTTATGTTTTTAGACAGCAGACGAGAAGACAGAAGGTTCTGAACTGAATGGTAACAAGAATTACCAAGATTTAACTTCCTCTTAATTTTCTCATGGATCAGATTTTGATCTATTACTGTCGTTCCCAAATATCTGAACTGTGCAACATTCTCGTACACCTTGCATAAGAAATTCTTTTCGGAATTCTCGGGCTGACATTTGCCCGCTGAGCACATGGTGACAAATTCTTTTTCTTTTACGTCGATTGCAGCAGGCCTGAGATCAGACCTGCTGTCGAGATTATTGCCTCGAGGGGTAAAATAGGTCCGTAAATGAAGCGAGAACAAACATCTTGCTGTCTTAGAGTAAAACAATACGTTTCGATTCGAAATAGCTGACGAAGCTGAGGTGCTCGTACAGTCAGAACGCGTAGAGTTTCTGGTCCTTTTGAAAGTTGTAAAAATATGTTTATGACCGAACATGGGGCTGAGTGTTTGGATACAGCCCTTTATCCCAATGCAATGTGTCACCTCTCTACAGGTTTACTGGCCTTCAGTAGGCCTATCTGAAATTCAGTTTAACTTTTTCTTTGCCATCTAAACTCTCACGAGACACGTTCGCTCTCCAGTTCAGCTTCATTTCCTCAAGACACAACTCAAATAACCAAGCCAAACGAAAACCAACTCTATCACTCTACAGACCGTTTTCTTCCACCTGACCTCTGAGTTGCGTATGAGAAGTGAGAAGCATGACAAGAAACAGAGGTGATGTTCCTTACAGCTGCACTGTTGGAGGGCGAAAGGGCGTGGTACACAATTTTATTCTCCCAGACACATCCTACAACCCATATATTTGTCAATAGACTCGACTAAATTCACTGCGCATTGCGCAGTCGCTTAAGAATGGCCAGGTCAAATAAGTCGGACAATGTATCTCCTTTATTGGTGTATTTGTTGTCTGACCGGCTGTTGCTGTACGCAACATGTCTTCATGTTTCTAAAAAAATTCGTTAGTTGACAACCAGTAGGAGACCACAGTTTTGTCGCTACCCATTATATTGTCACGTGTAGGGGAGTAAGCCTGACGAAAATAACGGGTTCTCGTTCGGGTGATTGGATTTATTAATACCATGGCTACAAGTTCTCTGAATCACACGTCAACACAGCGCTATCGCTGATTTACACAATTTACAGTTCACCGTTGCACACGCACTAGAGTACTCCGTCTTCATTAGACGTCTCCTGGCAACGGATCTCAACACAGAAAATAGCACTTCTAATCGCTATGAAGTCTTCTTTCTATTTCGTCTTAAATTACTCTGGAACCTCGGAACTATAAATTTTTCTGGACTCATTTCTCTAGCTTACGGCTGACTCGTAACTGCCCTTGCAGTAATTCTGTCACTCCATATGTCAAGGTCAAAGTCACATTGTGACTGATGGTCAGTCAGTCAGTCAGTCAGTCAGTCAGTAAGTTTTGGTGTCGAGCCCCATCTGGGGCTCATGGCCAGATATTTAATACTGTTTCACAGTTACGGTCTTGTTATTGTGGGGCGCCCTCTCTGACGAGAGGACGGTTCTGACTTTTGTATATGGTGCTGGCCCTTGCCAACGCAGTCTTTCTCTGGGGTCCGAGTCCCTTGGTACTCAAGATCATACATGACTGTCTCAGATCTGAGGCTTCCCTTTTCGTCGCCTCCTACGACTCGCAGGGTCAAGGTGGAGGCATTCGACCCCGCCTCCACACGGGGGTTTCTTTATTTCGTAGCCTCAAAGTCATATTGCGACTGACGATCAGTCAGTCAGTCAGTAAGTTTTTGTATTGAGCACCCCCCTCGGGCTCATCACCAGATATTTATTACTCCTCGACTGTCACGGTCTTGCTTCTGTGGGGTGCCCTCTCTGACGAGAGAATGGGTCTGCCTTTTGTATATGCTGCTGGCCCTCGCCAGCTCAGTCTTTCTCGGGTCCTAGTCCCTTGGGACTTGAGACCATATTTTACTGTTTCACATTTGAGACTTCCCTTTTCTTCGCCTCCTACGACACTCAGAGTCACGGTGGAGGTATTCAACCCCGCCTCCACAAGGGGGTTTCGTTGCCTATTCTGGGAATTTCGTCATATAGCCGCGGCACAGACCACATAGAAAAAACAGTTCTATTGTAAGAATCGTTGCGTAACATATCAACTGGTCACAGATAACCCCGGCCCTAATTTGTTCGGAACGGACGACATAAGGAAACACAACCTCTATTGTTGCCTAACCTAGCAATGGACTGTTTACCAAGAATCAGTCTTCGCGGTGGCTTGTATAACAACATGTTGCCTAGCGATGGTTGTACATGTAACAATATATTTACATTCACTTCGTAATCTTTATTTATTTATTTGTTTGTAGTTTATTTAATAGTGTTGTCAGTAACCCAGATTATATAGAATGAGAGGATGATAATGAACAGAAAACTCTGAAAGGGAGTGATCGCGATATAACTGAATCTACTAGCCGGTCGTTTTCATACTTTTTTTTTCTTGGCACCACAGCCCCAGTGGGCCTAGGCCTACCTCCATGAACTTCTCCGTTCACCTCGGTTTTTCTAGATCTTAGACCTACGGTAGGACTCCTTGGGCGGGTGATCAGCTCGTCGCAAGGCCTCTACCTGTACACAGACACAGAAAAACGCACACAAACATCCATGCCCTGAGTGGAATTCGAACCCACGATCCCGGCTTCCGAGCGAGCGAAGACAGTGCACGCCTTAGACCGCTCGGCTACCGTGACCGGCTCATTTTCCTGTACGAAGTGTAATTCTCAGATTTACAAGGCAATGAAGTAGAATACAATGTGTACAGGGCCCTCTGTCCCCAGAGGAAAGGGACTGGGACTTGAAGCTGACGACTTGCCTCAATGGAGTGCCTATGCTGAGAACGGTGGACCTATACCTCCGCACCCCCATACGTCTTCAGGGCGTGGTGTAGCGTTACATTTATATTCCGGATTTACGGGCCGTTCAGAAGAACACAAATCTTAATTTAAGAAGATGTATATTGTGAAATCTTCCCTATCGAGGCGATCGGCACTTGTGTAATGCTGACTCTTATTCCCAATGTCCCTGGTTCGAAAACCGCCAGTCTAGTTAACCAATACTTTTTTTCTGTTTTCGTTAATTTCCTGAGTACTTCAAGGAGAATTCTCGGATATAACTTCTGTTAGACCATCAGCGCTTGCAGCCAAGCACTTTCGTATCCATGAGTCGGCCTACAATTCAACGCTATGTAGTCTGGCTACTGACAGATTCTTAAACAACACGAAGAAACTTATGCTTAACAAGCGGGCATTTGAAGATTATGTTACAGGAGAGCAGCTTAATACGAGAGCACATCCCCCCGCCCTACTGCAGTCCACTGTACGTCTAATTGAAGTGCCCAACATTTGTTTTCTTAATTGTGTTTTATTTCCTAGAAGGAAATGTGTAAAGCTGAAACAAATGAACGACTCTGTTGAAATAAGTGTAACCTACGCCGCTTTCAACGTTAGCTCTTGAATTAAAAAAAAAAGACGAAAAGGTTAAAAGGCCAAAGCAAATTTGTAATTGGGTCTGAACACAGTTAACAGAATACAAAGCCGACATCATCGATTTGAGGCATTGATTCAGAGAAAGGGTCCGCTAACTGGATTGTGCTTTGCTTGCTGCAGAGAAACAGGGGACCTGCTTTCGTTCTTTTTTTTTTCGTGTTTCTTGTCTTTCCTTATTTTTCCTTTCTTTCCATGCTACTTTTTTTCTCTGCCTTTCCTTAATCACCGATACGAAAAGAATATTAAGATAAGTACAGTGCGGTGGCATTTTATGTGATTTTGAAATTGTTGAGGTATAAAACAGTATTAATTAATTCCCACTTTATGTGCAAAATTTTGAATAATGCGAATCCCCTTTAAAAATCGACAAGAACCCTGCACGTTTCAAAACTTGTCTTGAATTGTGAGAGGTCTTCGGGATAATATTTTCGCATACAATGCGACCGCACTGTACATAGAAGTATAATTATATATATATAGAGTGATATAGCCGGGATAGCGCAGTCGGTATAGCGACTGGTTATAGGATGGACGGTTAGGGTGTCGGAGATCGAGTCCCAGTAAGGGCAAAATTTTTTCCCCCGAACGTCATCAAGACCGGTTTTGATGGCCACTCAGCCTCCTAGCCAATAGGTATCGGGAGGTAAAGCGGCCGGGGCATGAATCTGACCCCTCACCTCCAGCTATTGTAGAGGTTAAGAACACGTAGTATATGAACCCACGCACGTCTTCATGGTAGAGTGCTTAATTACTTAGTCAGACGGAAAACTTTACTTATGCGTATATAGTCTTCACCTCCTGGTGTGCGTGCGTGAGTTTTCTGTGAATTTGGAGCTGAATTTTTTTAATATTATTTAGCTGAATTTTACCCTTCAAGGAATCAAAGTCTGCCCAGTCTGTCGGTTATACGAGTAATACAGAATATTCAGAATTAACGTAACATTTCAAACACTACGCAGGTCTAATCCTCCCAGCCGCACTATGGCCCTGGGCTCGAATCAGCCTCTAACAGAAATGACTACCAGGAATCTTCCTGGGGGTAAAGGGCTGGCGGCCGACGCGTAAGGCTGACAACTCACCGCCATCTGTGAGCCGATCGTCTAGAGAAAATGTGGGAGCCTCGACGTCTCACAACCCTATGTGCCTCCATGGCCTGTTACAGGAATAGCTTCACTTTTTTTAAACCCACGGGTTGGCTTGTCATCCGAGCTGAACCCTTCTTGAGAAGCCGCCAATTGTGCAGTTAAACTAAAGACCTTACCAGAATTTTATGGAACCCGAAGTTTCGTTACCGTGTTCACAAGAGCCTTCCACTGGTCCCTATCCTAAGTCAGATCAATCCAATCCATACCATCCCATCCTAAGGTGAGTCCCGCGTCCTCAGGTTGGGGTTGGAGGAGATGTCCTCCAGGTATGGAGGGTAGCTGCGAATATATTGGATAAACAGTCGCGGATAGCCGACAATGGGTACTCCTCCATCTTGAGGGTTGGGCGTAGGGCTAATACCTCCTCACCGTACTGAAGATCACAAGAAGTTTCGGACCTGGACGAATTCTTTGGATATACGATCTAAACGAAAGAAAATTGATATGAGGTTTGGTACGAAGTACTTTACGAACAAAAAGAAGAATATATGTGAATGAAAGTGGGGGGGGAGACGAATGTATTGTCGCCCAGTCTGATTCGCCTTACTCTCTTGCTGTAGTTCGCATTTTGTATAAGACTTGGGTGTTTTATAAACAACATCATAATAGAATCTCCAACGTTTATATCACAACCTGTTTTCGATGTTTATATATTTCATTTCAGGCAATGAATTTATGATTTATATTTTCTTTGGTCATTTTTGGTCCTTAGGGAAAATAACCCCACATTTATAATATTGTGCTTATGGGAAATAGCCATTAACATTACGAAATTTCGCTTTTCGAACTCTCTCCAGGAAAGTGACTGTTCGTAAGTGCGAGATTTGCCTGCGCGATAAACCGCAAATATATCCCAGCCACATATCATGCCCCTGTTGTCTCTCTTCTGTTGTATGGTACTCTTTGTTGAGGCACCAGGCCAAAGATGATTGTTGCCAAGCGACCGTAATATTCGTCAGAATTATGATTCAGCCTACCAAGTAGGCGATATGGGACGATGAATTGTGCATATGTACGGCTATAAACAGCATCCAGAGACTGGAATTGTAGAAAGTACCCATCATATACCACACGTATCGTTGCTTTTTATTACTCCCCCTTGCACTTACTCTGTAGAAAGGAAACAAAGAAAATATGTTGGAATGTAATCTTGCTGGTCGTATTTAAATTTTACGGCTTTTCATTGATGTAATCTGCTACAAAAATTTTGAATGACTCACTTCTGTAAAAGAAGTCAATTCGTTGGATTGGAAATTTGTTCGTTTAAATAATGGAGCTTTATTTATGGAGCGTGTTCAGAACTAGACCTTTGAAGCAAATAACAAACTGAAGAGCGTGGTTTNTTTTTAAAAAAAAAAAAAAAAAAAAAAAAATGAACAAAGAAAAACTTGAGCAAGCATTTTTGGGTAAATAATTTAACAGAAAAAATAAGAATGATCAAAAGGAAGCAAAAATATGAGCACATTCTAGCTGGAAGTAACATCATTTCGTTGAAATTTGCATACTTTTGGGTCAGTCAAAAATTTCCTGTTTCACGAAACTCAGTTGTAATTATCTCATTCCCAGAATCTTGAAATTCATTTGGGAGCCAGAAGAACTTAGTCGGCACATCGGCACAGCGAGTAGACTACAGAATCGACGATCAGGGTTCGATTCCCGATGGGACGAATGAGATTTTTTCTTCATATCATACAGACCGGTTCTGGGGACCATTCACTCTGCTATGTAAAGTATAGAGGTAGAGCGGCCGGAGCGTGACCACCTAATATATAGATTAAGAATGCTTCCAACTTTACCGCCACTCCCTCATACGTCCTCACTGGGTGGTATTCAAATAGATACAGAGACAATTTTAAATTAAGCTTCAGTTCAAAATTCATTTGATCAAGCCCTTGATTGAAAATCTTTCAGTGAACATAAGCTTCAAAATGTTGGCGTTCTCAAAGTTACGGTTATTAAGAGTGTGGTCTTCTGACTGTGTCACTGCGTAGTTTTGTCGTAGATATCGGCGTTTCGACGAAGCATACTGCTTTCCTCTTCAAGGAAAAATCTTTAGCATCAGGAATAGATGATTTGATAGGCAAGTCAGGAGGAACGTTATTTTATATTTCGTGATACCGCGTAACTGTAGACGGGTACCGATGTTTCGGAAGAACATTTTTTATTGCTGGTGGGGTGGGACTAAGTCCCTTGTACTGCGGCCACTTCTGGCCTATTGTACCAGCCCCAGATGATAGGTGAGGGTGATTGTGGAGCAATTGGTGGAATGAAGATTGGCAGGGGAAACCGAAGTACTCGGAGAAAACCTGTCCCAGCGCCATTTTGTCCACCACAAATCCCACTTGACCAGACCCAGGATCAAACCCGAGCCGCCGCGGTGGGAAGGCAGCTACCAACCGCTTGAGCTGTGTCGCGGTCTTTTCGAAAGAACAAACTTCCTCCATTTTCAGAGTAAAAATTTGTAGGTTTAAGAATGTACTCGATTATTTATAGAAGTTACCAGGAAATATTTCTGAACTTTGTGACACCAAGTAGATGCTGGCGGATACCGACGTTTCGGAGGAATATATTTTCTGGAACTTCAGGGTAGAAATGTGTGACTTCAAGAATGTACTTGGTTATATAGGAGAGTTAAACGGAAAGGTTTTTGTCCTTTGTGACACCGAATAGTCATGGGTGGAAACAGATGTTTCGGAGGAACATGTTGTCTCCAGCTTCAAGATTAAAGTACAATTATGTAGGTTTACGAACAGGCTTGGAAATGTAGGCAAATTGCAGAGAATATGTGTTTTCCTCAGGAACTCCCTTTGTTTGCAATAGGCTGCACCACTATCTAGGAACATTAATATTGAAACGCGTTTTTATTGTAAAACGGAACTCATAATTAAATTTCTCGTATTCTCATTTGTACTAAAGCCCTTCACGAACGTAAAAAAAAACTACAAAAATAAAATATGTTAGTGTGATATAAAGTTACAAATACGAAATGTTGGAAACTGCGGAATAGAAGTCGTAAATGTTAATTGAAATGTGTATCAGAGCTGAAATGCAGAGCGCGGCTATGATCAGACAGATGCAACTTGGGTCAGTCTGTCATTCATTGTGCATGACTCCTATGTCCGCACTTTTTGTCGTCTAGCGACAATTTTAAAAAATGCGAACAATATAACGCAGCATTCAGAGCAGCAATCGTTCCATATTTTCGGCTCTTGTTCAGAGGCCGCTGCCAAATCTGCTTTGACCCTCTAAAGACTAAATTTTTTTCTAAATAATATATACATATATATATAGATTCATTTCGCACCTCACAGGAAACATATTACGTCTCCGCTACAAAGCCCAACCGGTTAATGCTGTTTAGGGAAGCAGTCGCTGTTTATTGTGAGAACCATACGGAACACACAAATACACTCTGTGTGCAGAACACTCAGTCCGTGCCTCACAGGAATCACATTACGTCTCCGCTACGGCTAATGCTATTTAGGGAAACAGCCGTTCTTTATTGTGAGAACCGTACGGAACACACAAACACACCCCTTGCGGGGTAGAAAACTCAGTCCGTACCTCACAGGAAACACGTTACGTCTCCGCAACAAAGCCTAACCGGTTAATGCTGTTTAGCGAAACAGTCGCTGTTTACTGTGAGAACCACACTGAACAGAGTTGTAGTATGTTAAAACAGCTGGTACATAACAATAACCACTGTGCTTTAAAGGCTATGGTCCTGTGCGAAGTCCGATCTTGCTCCCCCTCATTTATCATTCTTTAAACGAAAATACACTACGATTTTATGTCAACACAGAATTTATTTACATTAACAGTAGCAAATATTATAGGAAAATTTTAAAACCTAGTGACATCTGGCGTAATTATTGCGGACTTATGGAACAAACTAAAAGTCCTCAAATGCACACTAAAATCATAGTTACCCGTGTGATTAATTGATTAAGAATACGACACGAAAACACGTGGGAAATGTGGAGGTATAGCTCCACTCATTCTTCATATCGACAAAAGAAGGTGGTGAGTGATGAGATCTCTTTAAACCTTTAATCACGTCTCTCGGTACTGCTGGATCGTAGGCTGAGTGGGATCGAGAAAGCTGTGCAAAATAGAAAATTTTATCACTTCCGGGAATCGAACCCCGATCCCTCAGCCGTCAAGTTCTCAGCCCGTCGCTATATTATTATTATTATTATTATTATTATTATTATTATTATTATTATTGTTGGAGGGGGTGGGTTTCCGCATGCACCGCGACTAATAGTCTATTGTACGTCCCCCTTTGATATTCTACCAGTCGCCATACCCTGCCGCTACTGGTGCTCGCTATCAATCCCGTTCAGCCAGCGAGGCTGGCAGTGGTACCCGATAACTTCCCCATCTACCGGAGGCATTGGAAACTTCTTGGGCGGGAAACTTTGCCTAATTTTGCTCAAAGGTCTCCTAGAGACATGAGGATCTTTACGTACCGTAAATCTACGACACGAGACCCACGGCTTAAAGTCCCTCCCGGAGGACTTGTTCCCTGAATTTTTCTGCCTTTAAAATTCCACGACCTCCGCCGAGTTTGAATCCGCGTACCTTGAGTCATGAAGTGGGAACGTTACCCATAGACTACGGAGGCCGCTTGTCGCTATACTGAGTTCTTCCGGCTCCAGACCGCAAATATCTTATAAAGATATCCTCGAACATTCGAGAAAATCGAAGTATACTTTACCCTCGCTCGTGCTTCGTCGACCCTTAAAATCAGAGAGTCCTAGACAAATATTCGCTTTACCCATATTATAAGAGGCCCTACCCATAGTGAAACTAACAACTCACCCCAAGCTTCTGCCGAGGTCAACAAAATTCACGAACGTACATCCACTCCCCCATACGCCTTCATGGCATAGTGCTTAATTAGTTAAGCACAGGGACAACTTTATCTGTTTCTTTCTTGAAATGATAACTAACGCTGGGATAAGTCACTCTACTCGTATGAAGAAGAAATCTTATAGAACCCGATATGGATGGAGTAACTTTGTGAGACAGAAAACAAGGCACGTTATTTTAATTCCAACATCAAAGTTCTCTCATGTCTGGCTTGTTCGAGAATGGAGCATATTTCAGAAGCAGCTAGGGATGATGTTTTGCGCCTTGTAATGCTTCACTACCAAGCTGACACACATTGAGGGTGCTCCCTTAGAAGGAGACAAATCCCCACGGTTCTGAGAGATGTTCTGTGTTGAATTCTCTTTCTTCGTCTGTCTGATTAATTTGAATCTTAACTGTACACTGTTTGCTTCTGTAGAAATTCATAGCGAATAGGAGTGGGAGGGGGGTTAAAAGATTTATGTGATAATATTTTAGAGGAATTTGAAAGACACACATTCATAATATTCTTCTGTACTACTGCAGCCCGGTGAACATCCTGACTTCATTTCCATCTTCTGCTCCGCTTTCAGTAATCATCCTAACATCGACACAGAAAGCTTCGTTAAATAAACAAAAGCAAGCTTGTCCCCTATGCTTATCTAATAAAGTACATCGCCGTGAAGACTTACAGGGTACGCTAGCGTAGTTCGTTGAGCTACTATGCTACAAACCGGAAGGTCGCGGGTTCGATTCCCGATAAGGTAATTGGATTTCTCAGTTGACCTAATCCTTCCAGCCGCACTATGGCCCTGTGGTTGGCTCAGAATCTAACAGAAATGAGTTCCTGCAATCTTCCTGGAGGTAAAGGCCGGCCGGTGTGTAAGGCTGACAACCTCAACTCCATCTGTGAGCCGATTGTTTAGAAAATGTGGGAGCCCCGATGTCTCACAGCCCTATGAACCTTCAAGGCCTGTTACAGGGATAACTTAGACTTATGTGGGAGTGAAGATATAGCTCCTTCATTTTTGTCCTCGGTGCTAGATGGAGGTGAGTGGTCAGCTTCAATCCCTGGCCACATTATCCCAGGAGATAGAGCCACTGACACCTTTTGAATAGAAGGTTTTGTGGGCCCCACATCCTGTCTGAACGCTGTAGAGTCGAGAAAAATTTCTTGCCCCTTGCCAGGAATCAAATCATGAGACTCTAGCCCGTCGCTATACCGACTGAGCTATGTTGGCTGTCTTTCAATGACAAACTTAAAAACTAATGATATTACTGAGCAGGTTGGTGTAGCTATAACGCTCTAGACTTGTATTTTGGAGGGGCTTAGTTCGAATCTCATTCGGGACGTTTGTTCTCCTGAGATTTGTCATGTTTTTCCTCAGTTCCTTGAAGTAAATTTCGGGACAATACGATTAGACCACGATCGCTTCCTTCAAAAAGTTTTCCAATTCGTTCACCAGTCACTTGCAATTCTGTGCCAGAAAGTACAGCGCTGATGTCGCTCCGAACGACTACCACCTGTTTACATACCTGAAGGAGTGGTTCGGATTTCTGCGACTCAGCAATAATGAGGAGTTGGGGGAAGATGTCAAAACGTGGCCAAACACACGCTTACTTATATAGCCTTGGCACGGACTACAAAGAAATCCTTCTGCAACAGTTCATTCATTGCCGATGAAGCCTTGATGAGCCGTTGCCTAACGAAGGTTCACTCGTTAACTAACCGTTTCCACGCAACATACTTCCTCTCAGTATTTTCATTATCCTTGAACATCTAAGTCAGATTTATGTTATTTGTGTTATGAAAAGTAACTTTTTATTACGTTTCATTCTGGATTAATTACAATTTTAGTTTTATTAGAGGGTTAAATACATCCTAGTGAATATTTTTATGATTTAGTAATTTAATTCTCACTTAATTAATAGCCTACGGATTAAGTGCTGCTGATGTCGCAATTGTCACGTCCTGAGACTGACTACCGAGCGATGTGGCACAAACTTTAACGTTTTTTGACTTGTGTTCGGGGGTGAGGGGCTTCCAAACTCTCCTTCCTTATTTTTGTTTCCTGTATCCTATTCTATGCAGTCAAGGCATGACGTGACAGTCTATACAGCATTCTGTTAATAAAGTTATTAAAATCAAGAAAAGATTAACGTATATATAAGACCAAAATTAAATTGTCAATAAAACTAAAAAAAAAAACACGGGAAGGTAAATTTGTTCCTCTGAATCATGCCATAAAACATATGGAGCAGTGGATCTATAGCTCCACCATTCCTGATCCCGGCGCTAGGTTAGTGGTCAGCTTCACGTCCCGGTCGCTCTAGCCCAGGGAATGGGTCCCGGTATCAATCGAATAGGAGGTTTGGTGGACCCCACAGCCGGTCTGGACACTGTGGAGTAGAGAAAGTCCTCTTGCCCTTGCCGGATTCGAATTCAGAGCGTCCAGCTCCTAACCCGTCGTTATACTGACTCAGTTATCCCGTCTCCAATAAAATTAAAAAAATCAGGCAAAAACATCAAGGTCAGCATTAATATTTTTAATTCGGTTATATTTAATTTAATATTTTAAACTGAGTAACCAATTTGTGTCAACGGCCACGTTATATATTATACATCTTACCCGCTTTTGTGGGATTTCTCATTCGTCGTTGCAAATTCTCAATAATATTTTAAATTAGGCCACGACCACTTTTTTCTACATTATCTCCGGTCCAGTATCATCCAAATTTTTTAATCTATATAGTCGTACCTACTAGAAACACTAAAAAAATTGCAGTTAAGACAGTTCTGTCCATTGTAGGGTACTAATTCCTCTCGGGGCACCTCACCTACTTGGTCTAAACACAAACAGAACGGAGTTACGCGCCATAAATATAAAAGTTTCATATAACTTCTGAGCAGAGATAGCTCAGTCGGTATAGCGACTGGCTACTGGCTGGACGACAAATGAATCGGATTTCGAGACCCGGAAAGTCCAAGAATTTTCAAATCTCAACGTCGTTTAGACCGGCTCTGGGGTCCACCCAGCGTCCTATCCAATGGGTACCGGGGAGCGAAGCGGTCAGGGCGTGAAGCTGACCACTCACCTCCAGCTAGTACCGAGGTCAAGAAAACTTGGGCATATACATCAGTCTCCCATATGTCTTCATGGCATGTGATTAATTAGTTAAGAACGACGACGACTTTACCTTTTTTCCAGTGAAGTTAAATTTTGCAGATATCTCTTTCTTTTCATTCTTTTCAGATTCATTTCCTGTGACTGCAGATGCATATCTAAGGAGACAGTGGTTTAAGAGGCGAAAGGTATTGGGCTGAAGTGTTTTCGAAACGAATTGTCCTGTAGAAAGCAAGGGGAAATCTCTAAGACCCTGTCAGTAATTTGTTTGGCGTACATTTTTTATCTTTTTCTTATTTTTCCCCTTTCTTCGGTAACTTCGTTGTGCAGTTGATGGAAGAGGAAGATCTCGCTGAAATTTTTTCTTCCTTCATGCTTTTTACTTACCTCAGAGTCTTTATACAAGATATAATTGCGTCATCTATTATTGTTTGCTCCTGTTTTGGGGGTTTCATCTTAGTAATGCAGGCGCTTTCTCACACGAAACTAAATATAAGAGAACTTAATAAAAGCTAATGACTTATACGTCAAGGATGGGCCACATTGTCACTACGTTCTCTTCCAAATTCAGGAAGAAATTAAGAGGAGACTGAACTAGGGTAATGCTTGCTACCATTGAGTCCAGAACCTTTTGTCTTCTCGTCTGTTGTCCAAAAACATAAAAATTAGAATATACAAAACTATAACTTTGTCTGTGGTTTTATATGGGTGTGAAACTTAGTCTCTGGCATTAAGGGAGGAGCACAGACTGAGAGTATTTGAAAACAGGGTGCTGAGAAGAACATTTTAATTGAAGAGAGACGAAGCGACGGAAGGTTGGAGAAACTGCATAATGAGGAGCTTCATAACTTGTACTCTTCTCAAAGTATAATTAGAATGATCAAGTCAAGGAGGATGAAATGGGCGGGACATGTAGCACGCATGGGAGAAAAGAGGAATGTATATAGAATATCGATGAGAAACCCAGAAGGAAAGGGACCACTAGGCAAGCATAAACGTAGATGAGAGGATAATATTAACACGGATTTAAGGACGATATTATGCAGTGGTATTTGGCTCAATATGGGGTTCGATGAATGGCTCTTGTGAATACTTTAATAGATTTTCAGGTTTCATTAAATTTTGGGTAAATTTTTGAGTAGCTGTGCAACCAGTGACTCCTCAAGAAGGGCTCAGCTCCATACTGTTATATTTAGTTAATTAACGTATGTCCTTTTCCAGTCTGTATAATTGGAATAGAAGACAGAAGATTCATTACCTGAAATTTCTTAAGGCTTAATATAATTTTTATAAATTCATCGCAGTCTGGGTGGGGTTGAGGACTGAAGTGGTGATAAAGGAGACTGAATAAGACTTCGGAACTGTCACATTACAGAGGGGTAGAGGGAGACAAGTAAATCTATACTGCAATGCGAGGATCCGTTTTCAGTGCAAGACTGTCCCCTTGGAAAAGCAAATGGTCGCCTGTTGTAGCGCTTCGTAACGACAACAGATCCATAGAAATTAACGGTAATTTTAGGAGCCGTCAACATAATAATTGATTGATTATAGAACCGATATAAATGTGATAATAGTTTTACTTTCAAAATCCCACTGCATGTTTCTGTCTACCGAGATCATCATCAGGATGTCGCTGAATTCATATATATCGCCATTTAATTGTCAATTAAATTGAATACTTTTTTACATTTCAATTCAATGCAATTCTTTATTACTGATGTGCCGAGTAAACAGTTACAAGGCCAATTACAGACACAGCACAGTGTAGGTACAGGTAATTGCATTAGGGACAGAAACAACACAAAGAAAAAGACAAATTACAGGCAAGCACTGGAGGAAACAACACAGTAATGCACACAGTAAACAAACAAAGTAATAATAATAATAATAATAATAATAATAATAATAATAATAATAATAATAATTTCGTTAAAACAAATCTAAGTTGCTATTGAGAATTGTGAAATGTAAAGTATAAATATTTAGACATAATAATAATTAAACTAAAAAATGAAAATAATAACATTTATGAAAGAGATTTGTTATATGTGGAAGGTCAGAATTGTCAAATAGCATTTTAATAACTCTCTCCCCTTACTAATTCTTATAAAAAATAATTGTATATAAATTACTGTAGCTACTTAATTTTAACCTTCCACATATGACATATATCATTCATGAATATTAATGTTTTATTCATGAAAATTAAATAAAAAGAATTGACCAAATTTAAGGGACGATTCAGTGAATCGTCCTGATGATTACCTGATAATTACCTCTGCAGGTCGAAATATGTAGTTGGATATTGAAAGTAAAACTGACTATTAGTAGCTTAAACCGGTTTTACGGGTATAATGAATCAGTTATGTTGACGAGTCCTAAAATACTTTTAAACGAAATAGACAAGAGAATGTAAAACATAGTTATTACAAAAAAAAAAAAAACTCCGTGGCTTTAGTCCGCAAGCAAACAATACCGACCGAGCGACCGCCGCTTGTCGGCTATTGGTGCCAACTTCAGTGGATAGAGCATGGCGGTGGTTAGCGCAACGAATCCCCACGACCATTAATTTCGATTTTCTAGACCGGAGCAGCTATTTCCTTGAAATAGCTCCTCAATTATCCTCAAGAGGCTGAGTGGATTCCATTCCAGAGATAATTATTAGAAATGTAAATTAAAAATTCGGAGGATGAATGTAGCTTTATATAAATGCCCAGATATCATGTAAAAGGAAGATGGAAAGGTGTTTGTATGTTTCCTCCTCCCAGGATACGTTTGAAACAAAACAGAGGAATTTTGTTTGTGTTCATCGAGTCTCAGTTATTATGGTACGCAAAGGCTTATCTCTATCAGAAACAAAAATGCTATCATTTCAGTCTGAATCGCCACAAAGTAAAACTCGCCTTCAGTTCTGCCGTACCAGGCCACTAAAATGTAACCGCTCACCGACAGTGTTTTGTTTCTGTAGTTTTCGTATATTTTTTTTTTGTAACGGTACATTTCTATTGGACCTCTTCACGTTTATCATCCATATTCATTCCTAGCAACATCAGCACAAGCTAGTAGCAAACTTTTGTGCGACTCTTGCATTAACACCTAATGAAATAGTTGAATAATGAATTAATTTTGCGATGTCTATAATTCGTAATACTCGTATTTTGTTTAGTTTCTCACGACTGTAGTTATGAAGAGTTCTGTCTCGTGGAACATAACCATGTATATTCGGATGAAATTCAACAGAGGTTTCGGAGTAATATTTCGCCTCCATCCTCAGGGTAAAAGACTAATCCGGGTAAGAAAGCAGCTTGAAAACATGTTGTATGTCCCTTATAATATTATAAGAAGCATGTGTAAAGAAAGAAAAAGAAAAATCTTTTTATTTGGGCGGGATATTGGGAAGGACATACGTACATGAGAGTCGTCAGGATTATTTCAGAGGGGGGATCAGAAAATCTGCTTTCAGATGTTCGCTTGAGGTGTTTAACTCTATTTTTACTGATCTCCGTAGATTATTGAGCATACAAGAACAAACTTAGAAAGAATAAATTTAATCTTCGATGTCAATACTTGGTATATTTCTTTGTTTTTCACTTTCTATTTTTCCCCGTAGTAGGGGGGGGACCTGACTCTCCTTTCGCAGTGCTGCTGACTGTACTACAATTGCCAAAAATATTAGAGGTGACCTGTCTTTTATTATGTAATAAAATGGGCTTTAAGCTGCCGATCACAGTAGCAGCACGGTCTAAGGCACGAACTGTCTTCGCTCGCTCGATCTCTGGGATCGTGGGTTCTAATCCCACTCAAAGTATGGATGTCTGTGTGCGTTTATTCTGTGTTTGTGTTGTTTTTTGTGTAGGCAGCGGTCTTTTGACTGGTTGATCCCCGGTCCAATGGGTTCTAATGACTGTGTATAGGGTTAGAAAACTGAAAAATCGGCCAAGGTCCAACAAATTACTGTAAAGTCACAGATAATTTCTTAATCTATACACCTTCGGTAGAATTCATTTGATGGGGGATCAGCCGTCCCAAGGTCTCTACCTACACACAGAACAACACAAACACAGAATAAACGCACATACAGACATCCATGTGCTTGAGTGGGATTCGAACCCACGATCCCAATGTTCAAGCGGGCGAAGACGGTTCATACCTTAGACCGCCCGGCCGATGGTCGGTTACTTTATTTTACTGATTTACCAAAATATCAGTTTTTCGAAACGAATTTAACTGAGATCTTTTTCCTCCTTACACCTGAGACAGAAAAAAAGCCTGCACTCCAGAAAATCGCCTGTGTCCAGCATAACATTCGCATAGTCAATAAAGTATAGACACAGACTTTCAGAGAACTGATTTCAGTTTCCTTTTTTATTACTAAAAGCTATCCCTGTATGAGGCAGTAGAGGCCCATAGGGTTGTGAGGCGTCGAGGCTCCTACATTTTCTAGAAAATCGGCTCGCAGATGGCGGTAAGATTGTCAGTCTTTTACACCCAGGAAATTTCCTGGTACTCATTCCTGTTAGAGGCTGAGTCGAACCTAGGGTCATAGAGCGGCTGAGAGGATTTGACTAATTGAAAAATCCTATAACCTCATCGGGAATCGAAACCGCGACCTTCCGGCTTGTAGTGTAATATCTAAACCAATTACGCTACTGCGTAAATTAAATTTCGGCGTTATATAGTCTTGAGTTACTAACAGCGTCGTTAAACAAACACACGTAGACGTCAAGGCACTGTTTCGTGTTGTCTTGTAGATGCCTCGAAATGGGAAGTCGCGGGAGATGGACGCGGAGGGTAATAATTAATTAGTTTTCGTAAGATGATTAACTCATTAATTCAGCGACGACGAAGCGACGAAGCGGGAGTACGAAACGTGATGAAGTACAGATCTGTGAAATGTAAAGTCGACAAATTAAATTTCTTTAACAGCGCGTTTTAATTTCACTAGAGAAGCAATCGTATTATTAAAGTCTCCGAGTAAGTAGGGACAGAGGGAGCTTAAGCTAACGAGGTCGAAAGTAATTGACGCGATTACTGTTACGTTATGACCAGAAATCCTTACTCACAGAAATGCTCATTCAAAGACTCTTAGTTGATTGAATATCTAGTTACAAAGTGGGTGTTTTCGCAACTGAGCACGTTATATATTTCATCCACTCTGCTAATGATGTTACGTCATACCTCGTGAACGCAACCTTACGGAACAAAAATCCCGTGTAAGCATTTTGAATTTCCCATCTACGTGTGAATACGGGATAAGAATATAAAGCTACCCATATAGTAGAACCGCTTCTGTGGTCAAGTGGTCAGAGTTCCTGGCTACAGATCCAGATGTCCGGGTTCGATTCCCGGCGCTACCAGATTTTCTGAGAAGCAGTGGGTCTGGAACGGGGTCCACTCAGCCTCGTGAGGATAATTGAGGAGCTACTTGAATGGAAAAGTAGCGGCTCCGGTCTAGAAAACCGAGATTAACGGCCGTGAGGATCCGTTGCGCTGACCACGTGACACCCTCCATCCGCTAAATTTGACACTGACTTCGGCGACAAGCGGTGGTCGCTCGCTCGGTATAGTTCACTTGAGGACGTAAGCCACGGAGTTAGTAATCGCTATAGCAGGCCATATAGGCCCATAGTTTTGTGAGACGTCGAGGCTCCCACATTTTCTAAACATTCGGCTTACAAATGGCGGTGAGGTTTTCAGTTTTACACGCCGGCCGTCCTTTAACCCCCAGGAAGATTCCTCAGAGACAATGTGACTGGAAGGATTAGGTAAATTGAAAAAAAAAAGGCGATCTCACCGGGGATCAAACACACGACCTTGCGGCTTGTAGCGTTTTTTTATTGCCACTGGGGGTGGGACTAAGTCCCTTGTACTGCAGTCACTTCTGGCCTATTGTACCAACCACAGATGATAGGTCAGGGTGATTGTAGAGCAATTGGTGGAATGAAGATTGGCAGGGGAAACCGAAGTACTGGGAGGACACCTGCCCCAGCGCCACTTTGTCCACCACAAATCCCACTTGACCAGACCAGGGATCGAACCCGGGCCCTCGCGGTGGAAAACCAGCGACTAACCGCTTGAACTACGGCGCGATCTGCGGCTTGTAGCATAGTGCCTCAACTAACTACGCTACAGCGTGACTCTGAATGCTGAAACTATATCGATAATAGGCTGTAATAAGAGATCAGGCTTCGGAATATAAAGCTGTACAGTCCGAAAGAAATCCACCTCATATCTTGCACAAAATATAATAGCTCTATAATGATGACGTATTGGTCTGCGTCATTAAGTGTCAACGAAGCACCCTCGTTCCTGTGCGGGATGGACTATAGGATCACTTCTGATAATGAATAAAGAGGAACTTGAAAACATATGATCCTGGCATTTTGTAAGATAGTAACTCAGTATTCAGCTTCACGAAATAATATCATACGGTTTCATGATGACGGAGAAATAAAGTAATCTACATGAAAGACTGTGCTACAATTTCAATTGACCTAATCCTTCCAGCCGCACTATGTCTCTGGGGTCGACTCAGCCTCTAACACAAATGAGTACCAGCAATCTTCCTGGGGGTAAAGGGCAGCCGGCGCGTGAGGCTGACAACCTTACCGCCATCTTTGAGCCGATTGTCTAGAAAATGTGGGAGCCTCGACGTCTCACAGCCCTATGGGCCTCCACGGCCTGTTACAGGGATAGCTTTACTTTTATTTACGCGGCATTTTCAGAGATGTAAGTACAGTTAGTAAGCAGGTATAGGATCACCCTTACTGAAAATTCAAGACAGTAAGCATAGAATGGAACGCAGAAGGAAGTATGAAGCATAAAGATAAAAGGAAATTAAAATAGAGTAACAAAGGGAAAGGGAATTAAGGAAGACTTGTCAAAGATGGCGAGAACATAAAACTTTACGCGCTGTAGCCTGCATATCGTTCAATATGACCCTCCACGGCGGCAAAGTTAACGAATTCCAATTGCAGAAACAGAGAGGAAATTAAGAATTGGGGCCTCTATTCCAATTGGTGAAAATGTGACATGAATGATGTACTGACAAAGAAATCTTAATGAGGGACGTATCGTTGAGAAACGGTGTTCAGGGATGTAACACAGTGCAGACTGATAGAAGCCAACGTTTCCTAGAAACCCTCTGACACCTTCTTCGTGATAGAAGTGACGTTGTGTTCTTGTCTACTGAAATAAACGCAGTAAAATCCCAAAGGGAAGCAATATTCAGTCATTGTGCTCTCGCGTCGGTCTTTCTTGTATTTAAGCGAAATTTAATGAGTGGAATTGTAAAGTGAGGAGTAATATTCTGGTCGATCTAGGGTAGCGTAGTCGGTATAGCGACTGCCTACGGACTGAACGACAGAGGGGTCGGAGTTCGAGTTCCAGTGGGGTAAGAAGTTTCTCTTCCCCATATCGTCCAAACCGACTCTGGGTCCCACCCTGCCTCCTATCTAAAGGGTACCGGGGACTCTTTCCCCGGGGGTAAAGCGGCAGGGGCGTGAAGCTAACCACTAACCTACAGCAAATGCCGAGGCCAAAGAAATGGGTATCTATACATCCAATTCCCCATACTCCTTCGTGGCGTAGTGCTTAATTAGTTAAGCACGGGAACAATTTTATCTTATAGTATCTGATGAAGTTTAAAGAAAGAACAAGTAAAAACAATTAAATATTTTTTCTTATTATTACTTTAATCTTCAAGAAAACGTTAATTCTCAAAATTTATCTACATTTGACTGCTTGCATCCTTCCCTTCTTCAAATAATTCACTTCGCAATATCTTTTGGACCAAAGATGGAGGAAGCGACAAGATTCCAGTGAAAATTTCATAAGCAGGAGCTTCATAATCTGTGCTTTTCCATATGTTTATGGAGATAAAATTAAGAGAAGGAGATACACAGAAAGAGACGAGAAATGCGCATAAAATTTTTGATCGGATTACCTGAAGAATAAGTGAGTACTTGAGACATTTTGGCGTAGATGGGAGTAAAATTAAATTTCACCCTGTGCTTAATTAAGCGCCATGCTACGAAGGCATATGGTGGACTCTAGCTGGAAGCAGTTTCTCATTTCGGCACTAAGGTGAAGTGATTGGTCAACTTCACACCCCGGTCGCTTTTGGTCGGGGGAAGAGTACCGTGTGAGATTGACTGGGGCCCAGGCTCGATCTGGGCGTTTTGAAGAGGAGAAAATCTCCTACCCTTGCCGTAAATCGAAAAAAGTGTCCTAGGTTATCCAATTAGTAGAGTAGTCACTATATCCGCTGAGCTTTCCTAGCCTTGTAGACGGGAGGATAATATCAAGACGTTTCTTAGAGGAATATTTTACGAATGTGGACTGCATTATTTTAGAAAAAGGTAGCGCTTGGTATCGAGGCGTGAAGCTGACCACTCACCTCCAACTAATCACTCGCTCAATCATGGAGTTGAGCCCTTCTTAAGAAGCTGCTATTTGTGCAGCTACTCAAGAATTTCCCAATATTTTATGGAACCCAAAGGTTCATTATCGTGTTCACAACAGCCCTCCACCGGTCCCTATCCTGAGCCATCCCATCCATCCTATTGGCTTCTTCCAAATGCTCGTAACAAGCTTATTTTTACGGTGAGGAGTTGTTGGCCCCACCCTCAACCCCAGAGCTGGAAGACCACCCTTGTTGGCTGTCCGCGACTGCTTATTCAATATATTCGCGGCTTCCCTCCATACCTGAAGGACGCTTCCTCAATCCGGAACCTGAGGACTGGCCATGCCATGGTGAAAAGGGACCCACCTAACATGGCCTACAAATAGTGCCGAGGTCAAGAAAGTGTTGATCTACACATCCACTCCTCCATACGTCTTCATGACGTAATGCTTAATTCGTTAAGCACAGGGACAACTTCACCTTAACTTTAGAGCTTGGTGTTGGGTTCTTCTGAACTTCAAGCCCCATAGAATGGGGGCAATATCTTGAGCAGCTGAGCCACTGTTAGAGTCACAAGACTAACTTTGCACTACTGATACTAATATTACGTTTCTGTACGTAATTCATCGTCCTGTTTTCATTTAAAACACAACGTTTCGGAGATAGGGACTAACTCTGTCGATTGGGATCAACTGAATACGTTCCATTTAAAGACGGAGACAGAATCCAGTCTCCGAAACGTTGTGTTTTAAATAAAGACAAAAGCAAGAAGATGGATAATGTCCAGAAACATACTATCTGTATTCATGTACCGTCGTCACAAACTTTAGGTCTTATTTGCTCTACTGACTTCGTCGCATTGCAATTAATGAGGTTCACCAAGGTAAACATAACCATTTGAGACAAAGGCTTATGACGCGAACATAAGATAAATGCACCGAGATTTGTGTTTTTGTCTGTCACTATTGCACGTGTTCAGTCAACAAATTCATTATCGCCATTTCGTTACAGTATTGTCATTACTCTGAACTCACTAATCCCAGCACCACCCGCAGGATGAGGCGCGTGACGAGAGAGGGGGTTTTGAGGTTGGTAATAAAAATGGTGCAGCTTAATTGCATTTGGCTGGGGTTACGACAGGCATATGGTTGCAGCCATTGTCTGAGCCAAACCTTGAGAGAGGAGGACATTTGTCACGGCAGAGGTCACCTCTCTCCTTCTCTTCCTTATCTCTGTCTCTCTCTGCCCTAGGATGTGCACAGACACGATCCTGAGGGTTAGACACAGGGGTTAAAATTGTTACTCATCTATCAAACAGATATAGCTCGGCTTTAGACAGATAGTCTCCCTCTAATGACTGCATACTTTCTCACCATCTTTATCATTAGCATACAAAGTTATTGTTCCGTAAATTAACGCTACAGTATTCTGTTATAAGTAACTCCATGCAAAACCGCGTCCGTTCTGCGAACAAGGACACGTCATGCATTGTTTATGCAGCTTTACGGAAGAAAAGTCATGTGTTAGTCGGGAACACCACGTCTTTGGACTTCGTCCATTGTCCGGTATTCTCAAGAGTACGACGTTTCGGAAACTGGATCTGTTTCTGTCTTCAGGCGAAGAAGTGGGATACAGCTACTTGGTTGTTTTCGTTAGAAATGGCTAACCTCAGTCACTGATAGCTCTTTCTAACGGACTGAACAGACTAGGTGTTTCTCTGAGGATATAAACAGATCCAGTTTCCGAAACGTCGTGTTGTTTAGTGTTTTTAGAATACCGAACGATAGACAAAATCCGAAAACCCAGTAATTCTTAGTGTTATGCATCATCGTCAGAACCTTTTAGAAAATAATGTCATGTGTTTGGGTAATTAAGACGTGGGTTTAGATTTGTAATTGGGTTTAATAACCACGTACAGGTCGTAACTACAAATAACGTGTATAACATAGGAACTAAATTACACACTCCCAATATTACTGCATTGTAGCACATATAAAGTCTTCATATGCCGACCTCCTGTACTCTCCTGTACTCCTGGTTTCAATTCGCTCCTCCAGTTTACGACTGAAATTACTACGGAGTCAGAGTCAGAGTCACATTGCGACTGACGGTCAGTCAGTCAGTAAGTCTCGGTGTCGAGCCCCATTTGGGGCTCATGAAAACATATTAATTATTATCGCTTGACAGTTACGGTCTTGTTTCTGTGGGGCACCTTCTCTGACGAGATGACGGGTCTGTCTTTTGTATATGCTGCTGGCTCTTGCCAGTGCAGTTTTTCTCAGTCCCTTGGGACTCGCGACCATATTTTACTGTCTCAGAATTGAGGCTTGAGAGAGAGAGACAGACAGACAGACAGAGAGAGAGACACACACACACACTTACGGATCATCTTCAGAGGGAACATCAATACTTATTCGGAAACCACCATCACAATAGGTGTTCTGATTGCTAAATTACATACACACATAATGCCTGGAATACACAATGTACACAATATTCAACTTTTCACAATCACAGCAGCCTTCCTGGTATTAAAACTTTTAAAGTGTTTAAAAAATTTAGCTTACCTGGACTTAAATATATTTAATAGACACGGACAAATATAAATGGAAATATACAGAGAACCCACAACGACATTCATAACAATAAATAAAAAATCATGCCACCCTAAAGAACACAAATTGCCAGCATATAGAAATTGGGTACACAGACTTCTTACACTACCCCTTGAGGAAAATGCTAAAGACAAAGAATTAAATACTATTATTAATATAACACTAAATAATTGCTATAGGAAGGAAGACATCACACATCTATGTAACAAACTTAAGTTGGTTAACTCGGATAATAATGACAAAAAGGAACAAAATGTGTCACTTCTACTTATACAGGAAATTACATACGAAAAATCACAGAACTATTCAAAAACATTAACATAAAGATAGCCTTCAAAACAGCCAACACAATAGGTAAACTAATAAATGAAAAACGAGAAATAAACCCCTACGAACAAAGTGGGATATAGGAAATAACATGCCAAAGTTGCCAAAAAGTATACATCGGCCAAACTGGTAGAAATCTAACAAGATACAAAGAACATATAAGAAACATAAGACTAAACAAGGACGAATCAGCAGTTGCCCAACACATACTAAATAAACACCATCAGTACGGACCGATGACAGTAACCATGGAAATGAATGAAAAGCCAAAAAATAGAGGCATCATGAATGTAAATAAATTTATAGAAGAACAAGAACACACAAAAGAAATTAATAGCCAACGTAACATGTTCCTCTACTCAAATTACTACGTTGAATTCACTTCTCTTATAAGTCTTCGGCACGGATCACCCAGAAAACACAACCTTTAATTATTGTAACACTTTCACCGAACCAATTCATAGCAACGGTCTCGGTACGGACTCCATAAAAAGCCAGTCACGTGATAGCCATCTCGTCAGCCCACTGACGCGCTGAATATTGCCTAGCAACGAGCTATTAACATCCGTCCTATTGTTGATTGCGCCGTTGCCTTGCTATACACGTTACACTATTTTTCAGCATGTTTCAGTTTCCCACGGGCTTATGAATGCTGAAATCATGATGTAAATAGAATCTAGTAACTTCCTAATTATGGCGTAATGGTATATGTCATTAACTGATGATGACGTAACATCTTTCTCATGGTAGATATAGTATACCAAAATCCTTCCCAAGAAGCAAAGAGCCCCTGAGTGAGTCAAGAAGTTTTCTAGCGCCGAGTTGACACCTTGAAGCCTTGTAGGTGGATATCGACATTCGGTTTTTACCAATTTTTTTTCGTTTCCACGTAGATTTTGAAGGTCAAATAAACTCCTATCCAATTGAAACCGAAGGTGCTATCTTCATTGTAAAGCGACCCGAATGTGGACCTCACCATTCACCTTTGCCTAGTACTGAAATATAAAACACGTGGAATTTTACCTCAATGTTCTCAAAGCCTAATGCATGGTGGCAAATTTTCCTGCTATGGATTTGGCCTTCGGTTCCTCGAAACTTAAACTAATGCCTTGTGTAAAGTGAAGAAAAGAAATTACTTGGAACATCTAGGCATAAATAACTCCGTGGTCTTTAGTCCGCAAGCGAACTATACCGACCGAGCGACCGCCACTTGTCGGCGAAATTAGTGATAAATTTTGACGATAGAGGGTGTCGCGTGATCAGCGCAACGGATCCCCACGGCCGTAAATCTCTGTTTTATCTAGGTATATATGGTAGAATAACATTAAAATTTAACTTCAATTAGTATGGTGGGAGACAATGAGCTGGAATCATACGACTCATGGTCAGTGGCAGATTTTTGTGAACACCGTACGGGTTTCGTAAAATGTCTTGGCTAGCTGAACAGCTATAAGCTACCAAGGAGGATTCTGTTGGATGCAGTTAGTGGAGGAGGCACTAGAAATTGTTTTACGTAAATTTACTGTGTAATATTGTATCCCTATGCTTCATTAAGAACCACGACATGACGATCTGCGGACCTACAAAAGTATAGATCCACGTATTCGTGACCTCGGAACTAGACGGAGGTGTCAGCTTCACTCCCCAGCCTCTTTACCCATGGTGAAAGAACCATTGGTACTCATTAATAGAAGGCTGGGTGAGCCCTAGAACCAGTCTAAACGCTGTAGAGAAGAGAAAAACTTCCCTGAAGGGAATCGAACCTTGGCCGTTCATCCCACATCCCGTCTCTAAACCGACTGAGCCGTACCAGAAATTGTCTGTCGCCATCCATTATTTTGCCGGACTCTGTTGTTTTCTGCCTGGTGGTGGTAAACTAATTAACTAATTAGTTGGCATTTAGCATTTGCTTGTAATTGCAGACTTGTAGCCTGTCACTTGTTCCTCTGGGATACAAGTAGCAAAGTGCTTCACATTTCTCCAGTTGTTAAACTCCTTGCATACCATTAAGAGAATGTTGTTCTGGGACATGATGCAGTGTAGTACGATACTTTCACCGACGTTTCGGAGGAACCTATTGCCTCCATCTTCAGAATCGAGTCAAAGCAAGAACCAGTATCAAACAGAGCGAAATTTACCGGTTTTTTCCCTGCTTGATACTTTATTCTGTCCTGAAGATGGCGACAGTACGATCCTTATGAAACGTCGGTGAACTTGTAGTGTATTACACGGCGTCACATCGCTGTTTCTAGCCACAGATGAAAGAACCTGTTCTAACATACTGTCATGTGTCCGGATATCCGTGACAAATAATTACTGGATTGCAGCTGTAGACGAAGCAGCTCGTTGGAGAATTACGCCACGCGGAACTACAGACAAGTGTCACACGCGATAATTATAACACTTCGTAACTGCGAACAATGCTCATACTTTAATATTCACTGTAACTGCACCACACGGAGGCTTCTGTCAGTTCTCCTTTTCTCCTCTCGCTGATCACTGATCTGATATCCGCCCTGGTCTGATCTTACCTGTCTGAATCTACCCTCTTAAAGCAGATCTTCGCGTACTGCAGAGAGAACACCTTGTCCAAGGTTTCTGTCTTCGACACAGCGTTGGCTAGCGTATCCGTTGCTGCCGGAACTCAACAATTTCCTAGGTAGCTGTCTGCCTATGTATTCGTTGCCACTGAAGTATGCGTTCTTATTGCAGCCGTTGCATAGCGATGGACGTCATATATCCGGCTTCTAGGGGCTACGCCAAAATACTTTCTCATCAAATAAAACTGAACGAACGCAACAGAAATTTACCATTTCTGGTCTGTATTCGGCAGGTTCCGGGTTCGGTTCAAGGTCCAGAATCCGGGTGAACCCCTCTACACAACTAGTGGGGTAGAACATGAAGTCTGGTCGTGAAAGCTTCCTTCCACATCCATTTCGGTCCATTATTCACTGAACCAGTCATTCGACATTACAGTCTATTATCTGAGTCTCGAAAATATCATTCGGTAAATGAAGAATATATAAATACATAAAATTATATATTGAACTCATACTAGGCACGGGGTAACGTAGTTAGTTGAGACACTATGCTACTAGCCGGAAGGTCGTGGGTTTGATTCCCGATGATGGTATTGCATTTTTAAGTTGACCTAATTCTTCCAGCCGCATTATGGCCCTGGGATTTACTCAGCCTCTAACAGAAAGGAATATCAGGAATCTTCCTGGGGATAACGGGCGGCCGGCGAGTAAGGCTGACCTCACCACCATCGGTGAGCCGATTGCCTAGAAATGTACGAATAGAAGCCTCGGTGTCTCACAGCTATGTGGGCCTCCACGGCCTTCTACATGGATACCTTTACTTATGTTACCTTATGGCCTTCTGGTCTGCAGTACTGAGTCATCTTCAATGTCGACCCTGAAGACAGAGGTAGTATATTTCTACGAAACTCTGGTCTCCACCTACAAAACCTTTACTTCTATTGGAAGCCTCCACATCGAACTGTAAGAAAATCTACTTGAAATTTTCGGCGTTTATTCTAGATCCCAAACAGTTGAACAGAAGTGTTTTCGAAATAGGACATAACTAACTGACCAACAAATTAACTAACTTTATCGGGCTGAGTCCTTCTTGAGAATCCGCCAGTCGCAAAATTACTCAAGAATTTTCCAATGTTTTATGGAACACGAAGGATCATTACTGTGTTTATAAGAACCCGCTACTGGTCCCTTATCCTGAGTCACATTAATCCAGTCCTTGCAACCCAATCCTATTTTTCTAAGATCCATTTTAACAGTTTCTTTCCACTTACTCCTAGGTCTTCCTAATGGTCTCTTTCCTTTTGGCTTTCCTGCCAAAAAAAAACTACATATATTCTTCTTCTAGCAGTGCTCGCTACATTCCGTGCCCATGTCATCCTTCTATACATGATAATTCTAACTAAATCTGTCGAAGAGCACAAGTTGTAAATCCCTTAATTATGCAACTGGGTCCCTTGTTACTACGGCATGGCGCGTCCTCAGGTTGCGGAAGGAGGAGACGGCCTCCAGATATGGAGGGTAGGTCCGAATATACTGTGACATGTTGCGCAATGGAGGACACCCTTCCCTCCCCAGCGGTACGTGGCGGCATCGTAGCGCTGTCGTTACTATGGTAATAGGCAAGTCAACACCCCTCCCCTCTCCCCACGGTGACGTAACACGCAACGTCGCAATTGCTACGTACCCGTAAACAACTCTCAACAGCGTTGCTACGTAACAGGCAAACACTGCGACTATATAAGGGAACTACACAGCCGCCGAAGACAATTCTCAAGTCAGCAGTGAACGAGTTAGTGTGTGATCAGGAGAGACACAGTTGGAGTATAGCAGCAGTCGCGGAAAGAAGAACCGGACGTGTGTGTAATTGTGTAATTGGGAGTGTGTGATACAGTGACCCTTGTATAGCTCCCGTATCGTAATTAATATGTGTAGCCTACTGAGGATAGAGTGAACTGATTATTTCGAATAAGGTTATAAAATGTGAAACCCCGCAACAGTGTCGTAATTAATTGTAGCCGAGGCTGGTAGGTTGTTAAATAAACCAATTAACAATCCGAACGGTGTCTTCAGTAACCCAACACGTTAATAAGCAATCGTGGGTAGACAGCATGGGGTGGTCCTCCAGCTTGGGTTTGCACTTGGGGCTAACATCTCCCGGTAAAAAAAAAACAACGCTTTGTTATGAAATGTTATACAGAACCTCGTTCTTCTAATTATGGTGTTTCCTGTGTTTGTAGCTATCCTCTGAATATTTCTTTAAAATTATAGGCCCATTTCAAGCAGCTCTCCATATTAACCTACCCATTTCGTTGAGGATTTCTCTAGGAATTCACCTAAAGTTCCCACAGCTTCCTTGATTCCAGCGTTAACGTCTGTGTGGTTGTTTGTCACACACTTTTTTTTATTCAGGCTAATGACACCAGTGGCGGATTGTGGGATGTTGTAATTACGAAAACTAGTTCACAATAAACATAGCCCTGGAACTTTAATTAACAGTCGACAATAATAGCTTTGTCTTATACATAGCACACTGAAAAGAGAACTGCTCGTAAAACACAGAGCTCCAGCTGTGGGGATAAATTAACTTTTCCCATCGTAAACAAACATGAGTGCAGACGCTTCATAGCATTTGCATACCGCTCAGAGATCAGAACACACGAAATCGAGGGCTTCCGCCACTTTAGCTTATGAGACTGCCACGCTATCTACATGACTGTCTGAGAATCCCCCTGATCTATAGGTATCCGTTCTCTATGCGGTACTTCTATCAAAGATAAAGAGACGAATGGTTCTTCATATATAACTTCTTGTAGTCTTCTTAAACATTTTACTCATAGAAGAATATGATCTTGTAACGCCGAGTAGTTCAGAGAGATCCAGAAGTTTCCGAGGAATGTACTGCCACCAACTTCTGGGTCTGAGATTAATTAGGAACTTGGGTTTCTTCGAACTACACGGCGTCAGAAGTGAGGGCACGGTGATTTGGAAGAAGATATCGCCTCCTTCTTAAGGTTGAAGTTAGCCATGTCTAATTTGAACGATCGAAGATTTGTCAGTTAGGTCGGGTATCCTCCCATACTTCATCCACCCCAAGGCATCAGTGCTGTTCCTTCATTTTTTACGTAAACCCTTCATTCTTATATACCACGTGATTTTTCCCTTCCTCCAGTTGTTGAGAATGAAAAGCCTTCTGTTAAAGTATGCGGAGCTTAAAGCTTTCATTTCTTTTGCCAGCGGTCAACGATATAGGTTGTGAAATTCTGTTTGAGTTTTCGTTCTGAGCTTCGAGAGCAAGTGACCGCCTTGTTGCAACGGGTGTATCGGGAGCGTTGCAACAAAGGTTTTGCTGGGCCTTCATTTTGTTACGTGGTTGAGTCTGTATTTCCCCATTTTGTGTGACTGAGTGTGATAATATTGTATCATGTCGTGAATCCGGAAAAGATACTTCCATGGAAACGCAATATCAGTGGGCCGTTGCCTAGGAATACACGTACATTAAGCAACAAACGCGTTTCCCCTGAAATGGAAGGACAACAGAGGGTTCGTTGCGTAACATCGGATGAAAGCAAATCCTTCTACAAGGTGTTCTGAATTGAGTAAGGCTAGCACGGATTTACCTACGCAACTGTCTGTTGATATTCCATCTGTCGCTGTGGAAACTCAACGATTTCCATGTTTTCCTTGCCGCGGAAGTGTGTGTTCACATTGCAACCGTTGCGCAGCGATAGACGTAATATAACACGTTACAGTATAATAAGCTGATTTTGAGGGGGGGGGGTTATTTTGTATGTGTGTAAGCTTTTATTGCACTTTCCGGTTTCTGCTCGATGTGACAATGTGGTAACATTCCAAGTGGTGAGTTACGTTCTTTTCTGGGGGTTTCCATATGGACTGGCCGAGCTGGTAGGTGTTCTATGTTCGATAATGGTGCAAAGACACGAATATGGTCAGAGTTTTGTAATGTTCTTATTGTTTCCAAATGTCACGGAGTAATAGTTAGATTATTATATTATTATTGTTATGGTAATTATTGTGCCTTTTGGCGTTATTTACTGTTATTAAATAGTTATTATAGAGACATCGATTTCTCTTGAGTAATGCTCAAATTTTGGACACCTCAGTCCACCAGGAGAGCATTGAGAACATAACAAAATAACCAGGGATAAACGCAACGAGAGTCCACCCTAAATGTAAAAGATAAAGAAGGGAGGAGCTATTAAGAAATCAAACTTTCAGCTCTCTCAGAACTAAGTTACAACTCATATCGCCAACGTCTGCAGGTAAGAAAAACTATAGCTCTCCATGTAACAGAACGTGGAGTCCCATAAGTCTGTGAGACGTCGAGGCTCCCACATTGTCTCTGGACAATCTACTCACATTTTTCATCATAAATACATTACTACCTGGGACCAAACCAGGGTCGCTGCGGCGGAAAACCGGCGACTAACGGCCTCATCTACGGCAAGGCCTTGATATAATTATGAAACTGGATACATTTTCTCTGAAACGGTATTCTGTTGTTATTTTTAAACATTTGTGTCTTCTGAGATGTGACGTCACGTGATCTGTCACAAGTTTACTGCCATTTTGGAGGAAAATACTGCATCCATCTTCAGGATAAAAGAGTAAGCCAAGCAAGGAAGCAACCAACAAGAAACGAGGAGTAGGATATTTGTCACTAAACGGGTTGTGTCGTTCCTAGACACGTGCCTAGCATCTTCCCGTTTGACCGTTCCATTCCGACAGTCAGACGGTTCCCACTAGCAGCGCCGATAATCTCATCTTAGTGTCAGAAGGTTACGAGTCTAGCCACGTGGAGAATTTCGTCGTATCGGAGAATTCAGTACGTGTCTTAGAAAGAGAAAAAAGACGAGAACCGATGAGAAGGAAGAAGAGCACAGCAGGAATTTGAGAGCAAAGAGTTTTGCGCAGACGTTCTGAATCTCCGCCATAAGTATAGGTAAAAGGTGATGGCATTACAAAAGGAAACGTTTGACAGATTAGTTTCTTTCACACGATGGTAGGCGGTGCTTTGGTGCAGACTCCAAAGGAGACTAAGAGCAAAAATGAACCTTATATTGTACAATACGTAATATGACAGGTGAACCTGTCTCACTTCCTAGGCAACACATTGTCAAGACAGTGCTGGACAACCAGCTTCCATTGCTAGTCAGCAGCTATCAAATCATAGGTAACGAATCGTCTGAGGCAGTTGCATGACAACAGCGTCCATTGCAAGTCAACGGCTAGGTAATCATGTATTCTCGTAGCAACGATGGGGTCGTTTCCATGACAGCAAGGAACTTGATCTATTAGACAAGGTGTCTCTTATTTGGTATGCCAAGAACCCACCTCAGGTAGATAAGAGAAGACCAGGGCGCAGATAAGTAATCAGAGAGATCAGAGAACCACAGAGAGAGGTCAGATCAGAAACGATGGACTAGTTAGGTCGCATCGCCTGAAATTATGTCAGAGTGATTGTAGTGATTGGAGGTGTAATTGTCCAATAAAACAGCTTAGTCTAAAGTCGCCACCCAGTTATTATTTGTCACGGAACCCCGGACACGTGTCAATAACAGCCAGCATTTCGTATGAGATTTGGGCTAAGTGTTCACACAGCTCAAACAAAAGGTTTAGGTTTAATGGAACCGTACTGATTCCTAGAATCATTGTCAGAAGATTAACGATTGCGTAGGTAAAAAGCCATTCCTTACTCTCTGCAAACGGGCAAACTTATGTAGGGTAATGGCGCCATGTTTCGGATGCTTAAGGTATTTTTTTTTTGTTTATGGGATCGTGTTGTATTCAGGTAGCTTGTTATATCTATCTATGGCTCTACAGCCTTTTGTTCAACTTTGGCCTATTTTTCAGTCTTAAAGCAATACACAGTCGGTAGGACCCCTTGGATGGAAGATCAGCCCCTCGCAAGGCCAGTACTGCACACAGGACAGCATAAACAGAGAATAAATGCACGCAGACATCAATGCCTCGAGTGCGACTCGAACCCACGATCTCAGAGATTGAGCGGGCGAAGAGAGTTCATGCCTTAGACCGTGCGGCCACTATGATCGGCAGCTTATTATGCCTAGTATCAGGATTTTTACTTATTATGATTTCAAATGTAATGTGAGAGATGTTCTCAGTAACACGTGCCATGATAGATGGGCAGGTACAGAAGGACCCACTGCTTGGCATCCACGCTAACCTGACTTGAATCCTCTGGATTTCTACCTGTGGGGACATCTAAAGTTCCCTGTGTATGCACATCCTGTTGACAAAGAAGAGGCACTTCACCATCGCACTGTGGATGCCTGTCAGACTTTCCGCAGCTGCCCCGGAATCTTTTCAGGCATGCTGCGGTCCCTGATGAGACGTGTCGAGGCGTGTACTCTTTCAGCTATAACTCACGAATTAAATGTTGCTAGGGACATTTTTTCTTGTTTCGGTATGTGGAAATCGTTCCCGAAAATTTTATGTACCTTTGAGTTACACTCTGTATAAATAGAAGTTTAGAAAGCTTCCAGGGTATTTTGCTCACATTTTTTTCCGTTGGCATTCTGTAGACCACTACTCACTCACTCACTCACTCACTCACTCACTCACTCACTCACTCACTCACTCACAGAGATGAGCCCTTCTTGAGAAGCCGCCAATTGTGCAGCTACTCAAGAATTTCCCAGCATTTTATGGAACCCGAAGGTTCATTACCGTGTTCACAACAGCCCTCCACAAGTCCCTATCCTGAGCCTGATCAGTCCAATCCATTCCATCCCATCTATCTCTCTAAGATCCATTTTAATATCGTTCACCCACCTACGCCTTGGTCTTACTAGTGGTCTCCTTCCTTCCGGCTTTCGCACGAACATCCTATATACATTCCTCCTCTCCACCACTCCTGCTACATGCCCTGACCAACTTATCCTCTTTTTCTTGAAATTATAATTAATTAAATTAATTTATTTAATAAATTGAATTAATTAAAAGTTATGAAACTCATCGTTATGCAGTTTTCTCAAACCTCCTGTCACTTCATCTCACTAGAACACTAACGACTTCTAAAAAAAAGACATCAAGTACAGTGATGATGATGATGATGATGATGATGATGATGATGATGATGATTACGTTCGATAAAATATTGTCATGTATCTAACTAAACGAGTTTCCATGTTCCCTCGATTTAGCGGCACACCACACACATTGAACAAAAATATCTCTTAATAAAAACAAATGGACAATTTCTGCCACAGCAGGCACGTACGCGTAAAGTCCGTTCTAAACGCCGTGTCACTCAGTTATGCCTGCCCCTAAAATTTATGCTACACCGTTCCAAATCAATAACAATGTCCCGAATATCAAGTCTACATGTTTCCAAAGACTTTGGCTTTGTAGAGCCTTTCTGAGACAGCACCTCCTCTGCCTGATTGGTTCCCCAGAGGAAGAGAAACCTCTGTACTAACTTCATTATCTGGCACTACTCCGCTGAACTATAAGTGATTCCACAGTCAAGATTTGATTATGCAACATTCTACGTACTACTGTGTTTAATTGAGTTTTTCGTTCATGTTTCTTCAATGATACAAGAGATTTAAGCTGATTCCAAACGAAATTATAGGTCTCCTTTATACCGCGAACTGAATTCTACCCATGCTGGTGATGTCAAAGTTATTGCAAGCTGGCAAGTTTCTGACTGTGGGACGGGAATTTGTGTCACAGAAATGGTTATCTCCTCGTCTTATTACAAGACTTTGGTACTTCTCAAATGATTCTCTAAGCGTTTATTCGGTACATGAATATTGCTTTGGACATAGTCCATTTTCTACGGTGTATTTGAAACTGGATCTGTTTCCGTCACTAAATGTAAGAACATAAAAAATTCTGGGAAAATTAATCGCCTACTTTGCTTTGATACTACACAGACCACATAGAAAACTACGAGTCTAACAATTCTTATATTCTTTCATATGTATTCGTTGCCGCTTTAACCTAGCAACGGAAGGAGTGATGCACATAGTAAATATACAAATTAATGGGAGGGATTTATGAAGTACGCCATTGAAATTGACTCAGGTGTCATGATATACATGCCAGTTTTCATAGAGATTAGCTCAGCCTTTCAAAATTTAATAAGGTGGGATTCAAAGACATACAGACAGAATAGAGAACGCATAAGCCTACTCTAGGAAGGAGACTAAAAAACTATTCTGTTCAGTTGGGTCCATTAAAAAGAGTTAATCTCGATCAGTAGATCGAGTTATCGATACTACGTATTCCTGACGAATCCCACATATAAGATTATCTCCCTCAGTATGTGTATATCCGATGAAGGGAGCGAGTCCAATATCCGAAACGTTTTTCCTTCCAGTGATTCTTGATATTTTTACACCGGTATGTGAGTCGTACACAGCGCAGAAGTCTACAAGCGATTCCTCTGTTGAGTTCTCTAGTAGAGAAGAGAACATCGTGTTGTGCTGCTGCTGCTGAAGCTGACACACTGCGACATAGGCACACCACTGCCGACTGCGACATGCTAAATAATTTCAGCCTGTTACAGCATCTTCCACAGATATTATCTTGATAAGACTGAATTCCGGAAAATTCTTGAGTACCCTCATCTATCTATCTATCTATCTATCTATCTATCTATCTATCTATCTGTCTATCCATCCATCTATCTATGGTTTTACAGACCTTTTATTGGATTTTGGCCTCTTCTTCAGTTTCTTAATCTTATATACAGTCGGTAGGACTCCTCGGACGAGAGGTCAGTCCGTCGCAAGTCCGCTACCTACACAAGCATAGAATAAACAGACACAAACATCCATGCCTTGAGTGGGTTCGAACCCACGACCCCAGCGTCCGAGGGAGAGAAGACAGTTTATGCCTTAGACCGCGAGGCCATTGTGACCGACCGTTCTCTTCTCATTTAAGCAAAATATACCCCAGAATGGACAACGACCAAGTTTATTGTCGTATAATGAATCATCCATTGTGACGGACCTGTAAATAACTGATGGAAAGTTTATCACACAAGGGGGGGGGGATGAATAATTGTGTACAAATTTAAATGACATATCTCCCAGAAGGTGGCAGAAACAGCAGTCTTGTAGGCATCCGTACTTAACTCAGCTAAGGAAGTGACTGTAGCTTAGAACCTTTATGAAAATGTTAGCAGCCTTACCTGGAAAACGTTATAGATATTGTGTTCGTTCGACGTCTCACAACCCTAGGGGCCTTCACGTCCTGTTACAGGGATAGCTTTATCTTCCTATATATGATAGCACGAACGTATCATCAAATTAAAACATATTTTAAATCTTATTTCCTACAGCTGTTAGAAAGGGAGCCGGGATACCTCAGGCGGTAAAACTATAGAGTTCGACACCCGGCAGTGGCAAAAGGTTTTATCTCTCTAGACAACCTCCAGACTAGCTCTGGAATCCACCCAGCCTTCTATACAATGAGAACCGGAGGGCTGTTTCCCTGGGGAGGTAAAATAGCTTAGGAGTGAAGCTGACTACTGAACTCTATGTAGTGCCAGGATCAAGAATGGTGAAGCTATAGTTCCAGCCTTAGCCGGTCACGGTAGCCAAGACTGTCTTCGCTCGCTCGGAAGCCGAGATCGTGGGTTCGAATCCCACTCAGGGCATGGATGTTTGTGTGCTTTTTTCTGTGTTTGTCTACAGGTAGAGGCCTTGCGACGAGCTGATCACTCGCCCAAGGAGTCCTACCGTATGTGTAAGATCTAGTAAACCGAAGTGAAACGGAGAGTTTCATGGAGGTAGGCCTAGGCCCAAATTGGGGCTGTAGCGCCACAGGAAAAAAAAATAGTTCCAGCCTTATATATTTCTTCATGATCCGTTGCTTAATTACTTAAGTATAGGGACATTTTTTACCCTTTTACATTTGTTAAAACGCATGAATTTCGGTGGTGTCTCTTACGTGTAACTCAGTAGGTAAAATGTGAGTAAGGTAAAGCCTCGATGTCTCACAACCGTACGGGCCTCCATGGCCTGTTACAGGGATAGTTTCAGGTAAGCGCAGGAACATACTGGATTTTTGTATTCACAAAGAAACTGAGGCACAGGAGAAGGGAATGTTGTTCTTCCCACGGAATCCAAGAATCAGTAGTCGGAAGCTGGGTGAAAGAAATATCACAGAAGACATAATTTACTTGGTCACCGAGGAACTTTCTATGAAGGAATTTGTTTCCCTTTGTGTACAAATCGCTTTCATGCCATTCAGCCGGGATTAGAAGAGCATTCTGAGGTCCATTGTGTGACAGTTCACGGAAGATGCTCTAAGCTTTCTGAATAATCGTACATTTTATCTTTTATTTGGACACGTTTGTCGAAGTTCTCTTTGAAGGCTACTTTTCTAAGGAACACACCGAGAGATTGCTTCATCTCTACCCTTGTATCGTTGTGCCACTGGAAGATCTGTCCCTGTATTGAACAGTTGTTTCAGTATCCATGCATTCAATTCGCTTTGTATCCAGTGAAAGCGAAGATGGTATATTTAAAGTAAGATCGCTTTTGCTGGTATGTTTGGTTTAACAATACACAAAAGTGTATAAGTTCTAAAAGTATTTAAAATATTTTTCAGGCTATTCTGATAATGCAAGGTGAACAGAAAGTCAGTTAACTGGTTGGTAAAATGTACACTAAAATACTGTCACGAGTATGAGTGACTACAGATGGGGTTTTGGATTGGATATTGGATTTATTGACCACTTTAACACCAACTCGTGACTACCTATAGCACCATCGCTAGTTTCTACAGTTTACTGTTCACTAGAGCCAAACTAAGTCTTTTCCAGCCCGCATTGTCTTCACCAGTAGTTGCCTCGTAACGGTTTCCAACAATAGGTATCCCTCTGCTTTGGGGCTCAAGTCCTCTTTGAACAGCGGCTCCATTCCAACTGGATCAATCTTATGTTACGACCGACGGTTAGTCTACTAGTCTGTCTTGGAATAAAGCAGCCAACTGGGGCTAACGATCAGATTTTATTACTATCAGACAGTTGCGGGTTTGTTGTTGTGAGACGTCCTCTCTGACGAGAGTCTGAGTCTCAGTCTCATTTTACGACCGACGGTCAGTCGGCCAGTCTGTCTTGGGGATGGGTATGTCGTTTACAGGTCCCTGAGGTAAGTTCTTGGCGTACCGAATAGTAGACACTTTGTCGAGTAGTTTAATTTCTTTGTTGTCATGCAAACGACTTTCTCGTTGCTACAAGAATACATCTTTACCTAGCCGTTGACTTGAAATGGACGCTGTTGTTGTCATGCAACTGCATCGAACAATTCATTACCTAGGAATTGTTAGCTGTTGACTAGAAATGGACGCTGGTTGTCACGCATGTCTTGACAACGCGTTACCTAGGAAGTGACACTTCTTTATGCAGTGGGTTCATCTGTCGCACTATCTATTTTTTTCCTTCCTGCTAGCAAAATTTTATAATTATTCTTTAACCACGACCAGGACATGTGTTATCCTAATTCAAGTTTGTCTCTGTTATCCTCAGCTCCGCCCCGTCAGGAAAATTCCATTATAATATCTCGATTATGTCCAGGACCGCTTCCTTCTAAATCCTTTACGATTCATTATTGATCCTACTACTCGAAGCTCTATAGTCTTATTTACTTAAGAGTAGTAAAAGAACCAACAGAGAGACGTATTTTTATAAACCCTGTGAGATCGTCTCGAGTCCTGAAAATTTTGCATAAATTTCTTGTCCTCCATCAGTTAAGAGTGTACTGACACGGCTTCTCATTCAGATGTCTCTGGAAATTACAGTTCCCTGTCCCCTGCTATTCTCAGATTAGTGTGTTGAGCGTAAAACTTATCACTACAATTTTTCCTGCCGCTGTATTGCGGCGCTTTATTGCTGATAAAGTAAGTTTGTGCCCACAGGGTTCGGCCACATGTCCGTGTGTAACGCTCGTGATGGATAGTGGGCAACCGCCCGCGTAAATCTCCGGTTGTGACAGGCGACAATGTACACTGTTCCAAACTAGTATTCCGTAACATTTTGGATGGAGGCACGAGATAATGTAGCTGCTTGAGACACTATGCTATTAGTTGGAAGTCCTCGGGTCTCAATCGCGATCAGCTCATTCGATTTCTCAATTGACCTATACCTTCCAGCCGCACTATGACCCTTAGGTCGACTCAGCCTCTAACAGAAATTAGTACCAGGAATATTCCTGGGGGTAAAGGGCGACCAACAAGGAGTTCAGCACGAATTGAAAGACAGGAGGAGCGTTGTAAAGCTTTAGTAACTAGACACATGGCTCGGATCCAATATTATATTTATTGGGAACTTACCACTCATAAGTATAAATTACAAGACTTTCAGGCTTCCACGTAATTTACAAATAACTATAATATATTCCAAGACTTTCAGTTTAGGAAGCCATAATGACATGAATGGGATTATCATTGGTTGTAGAGTGTATGACACGAACCCGTGTTCCTTCAGAACCGTATGCAGGTCTTGGAGTACTTCTGTCTGGCATCAGAATGGGGATTTCACTGCCCCGGAGGTCAGTGGTTGCTGTAGAGGAGTTTGTATGTTTGGTAACCTGATGATGTCCACGGATCTGAGGCAACTGGAGTTCTGGGTCGTTGCTTGGGTTAGTGAAGACGTTTGGGTCACGTGTGCACTGCAGAAGTAAGGACAGGGGTCATGGAGGGCTGACTGTCTCGTGTCCTGAGACGGCAGAAACATCCAGTCTCTGCTTCCCGTTATCTGAAGGACATCGTGTACTTTATCTTATCTACAGCTACAGATACTTCAGCGGGACACATGCTCTTCTACCTGCGTCACATCCGATATTAGCGCTGTTCCGTCTCTCCGGCCAGTTCTCGTAGGGCCATCTACTTGTCAAGACCAAAATTCCGGAACTCCGTAGTCCTCCTGTTACATCTCCCCCGAGTGGATCACAGTCGTACAAACCTGTCATTGTCCCCTCAACACTTAGAGCGATTCTTCTCCAAATCTTCTTGGTTCTACTTGGGAGAAGTTCTCAGCAGCGCCCTCCTCAAATCAGCTGCTGGGACGTAGTTGTCCACGTACAGTCATTGCGAATTTGATGGACTCCCAGTACTCGAGATTACAAATAATTACGAAACTTTCACTATCTTACACAAACCACAAATAACTACAGTTTATTCCAATTTTCTCATTTTTCTTGAACCTCGCCCGATTTATCGTTTGTGACATGAATATTGACAGGTTTTCTTGATCCTCACTGGATGCAGTGTTTGTGACACGAACACGGACAGGTTTTCTTGATCCTCGGTGGAAGTTATTGTTTGTGGCACAAACACGGACAGATTTTCTTTGCATTTCGCTGGTTGTTGCGTTCGTGACACAAACACGGACAGACTGCAGCTCCTCGGGGCCTTCCAGCAGACTTCAGAATGGGGATTCTACTGGCCCGGGGGACAGAGGCGGCTTGAATATGTTTCCCTATGCATGATGAGCTGGATGATGAACTTGATGAAGACTCTGAGAGTCTGGATTGTTCATTGGTGTAGGCATTCTGTGCCTCCCATGCATAAGTAGGGACAGGGATCCTGGAGGGTTGAACGCCACCTGTCCTATGCCTTGATGTGGAGGGAATCTCATGCGTCCGTGTAACTCGTGCGACAGGGATTCGTGAGCCTTGTCTTCGAGGCACGCCTGCTCTTCGGGGACTGAAATCGGCGTCGTTTTGTCTCTCCAACCAGTTCTCGTAAGCCCATCTACTTGACAGTTTCGGAATTCTGGACCTCCGTGGTCCTCCACTTATATATATTCCGAACTGATCACAGTCGTCCAAACCTGCCATTGTGTCCACCCACATTTGGAAAGATTCATCTCCCATTGTTCTTGGTTCTTCTTGGTAGACGTCATCAACAGGATCGTTAAGTCCGTTGCGACGCATATTTCTGTGTGCACTCATTGTCACTTTGCTTGGTGCTTATTGCTTTTAGCTACAGAGGGTTGCAACAAGTTCGCTATTCTGACAACGGCTTAAAAATTGGGAATAATTCCTCCTTATAAGACGTCGTGTCGTACCGGATATAAGACACCACCTCTAACAGTTCGTCTATTGCTGCGTGCTAATCCGTTGCAGCGGAAACGTGTTGACCCAGCCGCTGATTAGCAATGAACGATTCCGCTGAGCAATTTTACCTAAATTTCCATAAATTTCAGTTTTACAGACACAGATCAGTATTTATTGACTCAAATATCTAAGAAATAAATTACTTCTTGGGATTTTGAAGCGTTTTATTTTTCATGATAAACGTAAATGAGTTAGAAAATATACGCATAACGTAATAATTCTCTTATGTTTGCTTGTTTTTGTTCCATTGCCTCGAAATCTGTAAGAATTAGGAATATAATCCATTGGTTATAAAAAGTGTGACTCAGGTTTTCCTACAAATTTAGATCATTTTTTTTTGTTTGAATAAATATACAGTAGCTTACAGTCGAGATGTCCACAGTAGCGAACACATCTCGTCATGCGAAGTGTCGGATATTTTTGACCGGTTGTAACAGGACGATTTTTTTTTGTGTGAATGTACGTAGTACGAATAACTTATGAATAAGGAAGTTGCCATGCCCCCAAAACGTTAATACCCACATACCACACTGCACGGTACAGTAACTCCATAATATTCACTGCCGATAAATCTTGTATAATTTGTTTCTTAGAACACAATATTTCCTCTCTTCTGAAATCCGAAAAATTCCCGTTAATTTTTTTGTTCCAACAGAAAATCTATTGCGTTAGATGCTATGATTCATGGTACTAGGAAACCTGACTTTTGATTTTAAGCAAGGGTGACTGCATTTTTAGTCTCGGAGGAAGGGAAATGTATAATTCCTCTATCATCTGGAAAGGCAGGCATTGGAAACAAGTAACCATGATTTCTTGCATATTCGTAGAATATTTCTTATACATGAAATGAAATAATTGTTTGCATGTTAAGAGATCAAGTTATTACGAACTTATATTTTTCATCTATGGTTTATGTTGAAGAAAGCAGTCTTCTGGGATGTGGCACCGTGTATATGTGGTGTTAACCGACGTATCGGAGGAACGTATCGACTCCATCTTCAGGGTAGAAGATGGAGGCGATACGTTCCTCCGAAACGTCGGTTAACACCGCATCTACATGGTGCCACATCCCAGAAGAGTGCTTTCTTCATAGTCACCGCCATGAAAACCTCAAATCTTACATGTTTTATGTTAACTGTGTTTCCCATTAGGAGACAGAAATGTAATTACAGATACTAGGAACATTTTTGAAGCTCTTAATTTATCTAACATTTTTTATGAATTCTTTAAGAAGCAAGATTTAAAAGCCACTATTCCCAATGTTTCACATCATTATTCACGTTTTATGCAACTTGTACTGCAACTCATTTTGTAACAGGTCTGGAGCACTCGGACCAAGTGTACCGAGTTCGATATTTTGTAGGTTATATTACAGACTCGAATGGGACAGTCCTGAGAATTTTAGTATATTGGTATGACGCTGAAAGCTGGAAATGTGGATCTAGAAAAGTCCAGCGAAGACTTACACTGTTAGGCAACGGCTTGGTAAACACGTTTCTGTGGAAACGAATGCGCACACAACAATTGGGCAACTATTACGAAGAGTGATTTTACTGGAGACGGCTAGCAACAATTTACACGAAACAGATCAGTAATGAGAGAGAGAAGCAAAAGGAGGAGAACAGACAGAAGCCTCCGTGTGGTGCAGTTACAGTGAACATTAAAGTGTGATCATTGTTCGCAGTTACGAAGTGTTATAATTATCGCGTGTGATAATTGTCTGTAGTTCCGCCTGGCTAATTTGTCACGGAACCCCGGACACGTGACAATACTATGTCGTCACACAGTCGGATGAATAACGAATGGTGAATTGGGAAGGATTCATAATTATGGGACTTGCGAGGAAGGAAGGAGTGAGGAAAACCACGAGATGCTTCATCCAGGTCTGATGATGTGTGACTGCAATACGAACGAATCACATCCCTTGTACGAATCTAGAGGGTTACTACTACGTTAGCTCGCTCGGTAAAGCAGGCAGTATACCTGCATATACTAACAATTTCATACCGGCATCTATTTTTTTGATGTAATTCTCAAGGACAGTCTTGCAGGTGCAAAGTCTTAATATTGTGATATATATATCCATTGCTAGGCAACGGTTCGGTAAACACTTTCCCGTAGAGACAGTTTCTTTGTAAACATCCCGTTGCTAGTTAATGCATACAACAATATGAGATAAGAGTAGACGTCCATTGCTAGGCAATGGAAGTATTTTCTGTGGAATCAGACCCGAGTTTATATAACAGTGAGTGACTCTGATCGGGTCTGCTAAATTACTGGTGTTCCTCGTCAGCACAGTCATTCTTTGTTCAGAGTCTAGTGGGATTAATGACCCTATAGGCCTATCATTGTGTTAAGGGTCTGTGAGTCGTGCAAGTGTCTGATACCTTGTCCTCTATTCCTCTCTCAGTATCTGTTGCGGCGGAAATATGTTTACGGTACCGTTGCCTAGCAACGGCCGTATCTATACATCCCAATAATGGGGCTTTGAGTGATCGTGTCACAATACAGTGCACACACTACGTAAATAGTTTTAACTTTTGACGTGAAAGTTAATGGAACGTGCCGTGCGCCTGTAACAAACGATATTATGTCCGTTAATGTGGCCCACGGTTTTACGAATACCACTCCCACTGAAATTAAAATTATTGCCAACTTTTGAACACACCAACTTTTTATTTTATAGATGTCTCTCAACAGAATTTTTGTAAAGTTCTTCTTCCACGAACGTGTTTCCTGGGATGAGTTTATACCCTGCGGGCTTCCCCACCACGAAATTCCAGCGACGTTGTTGTCAACTGTTGCGCGACCGATATCTCGCCACATTGCTGGGGATCCGTGGAATGATGCACGTACTGCGTACCCATGGATTTCAATAATCGCGGTAGGGCCAGTGTGGCATGTTTCCAGGGATTTTAACTTATGATGCGCGGTCGTATAGCGACTGGCTACGGACCGGACGGCCGAGGGGTCGGAGTTCGAGCCCCGGTAGAAGCAATTTTTTTTTCCTGTCTACAGTGTCTAGAGTGGTTCTGGAACCCATTCGGACTCCTATGCAATGGGTTCAGCGGGCTTTTTACCAGGAGATAAAGTGGTCGGGGAATGAAACTGACTACTAATCTCCATCTAGTGCCGAGGTCAAGAATGGTGAAGCTATACTTCCACTCCCTATAAGTTTTCATACCGTAGTGTACAATTGAAAACAGGGATAACGTTCATTTTCATGTTAATGAACTGCGAAGAACGCTGTTGATATTTCTGTGTACTGCATTGTGAAACACGCCATTTCAGATCTTGATGCTGAAACCTAAGATATCTCATTTCAAAATAACACTGTAAGCATCTACGAGTATGTACTATGTGGGAGCTGCCCACATTCAAACAAGCATGACAACGCAAGTTTCATTGATTAGCAACGACGAGTAAACAGAGGTTGCTAGGCAAAGCCTACAACAATACTGATAGTGACATGTTTTCTATATGTCCGACTCTAGGCTACATAAGAAAATACACTGAGTTACAGTTACAGTTTTAGATTCGACAGTTCACTATTGTTATTATCTGTCTGTGTATACTGTGCAGTGTTCACTGCCCATTCTGCTGAGAACAGGCAGGTCTAAAAACACAGGGAGTGTACGTCCCATAACACGTTGACTATTGATTTGCTACACGAGTGTACAAACAGGTTAGCAAACATCTCCTGGGATATATGTCACCTTCAGTTATCGGTATGATTAATTTTCAATTAATCATAATCACAGTGAGGTCAGTCTCTATGTCCGTAAGCTTCTGGTGATAGAAGATACAAATTGTTCTGTAGAAGCGCGCGGTGGCAATGGTCATTTGAGCCTTTCGTCTCAAAAATTTAACAAGAATTTGTGGTAAATACTAACCTTCTACTTTCATTTGTTACGACACGGACCACATAAGCAAAGCTATCCCTATAACAAGCCGTGAAGGCCCATATGGTTGTGAGACGTCGAGGCTCCCACATTTTCTCTAGACAGTCGGCTCAAGATGGCGGTAACGTTGTCAGCCTTACGTGCCGGCCACCCTTTACCCCCAGGAAGATTCCTGGTACTCATTTCTGTTAGAGGCTGAGTCGATCCATTGGACATAGTGCGGCTGGAAAGATTAAGTCAATTGAAAAATCTAGTGACTTAATCGGACTCCAACCCGTGACCTTCCGGCTTGTAGCATAGTGCCTCAAACAACTATGTTACCGCGTGGCCCACAGCCCACATACACAGACATACAGACGAAAATGTGATTTCATGAGCCTCTTTTCTTTCCAGAAATTAAGGAGGGTTCTGCAACAGACAGACAGCAAGGTGATTTCTTACGACTCCTTTTATTTTTCCCTCAAATAAGAGAAATTATCTAAAAACTTGTCCTTGTGCGTAATATTTAAGCCCTACGCCATTGAGTATATAAGGGATCGGAGGTGTAGTTCCACCATTCTTGACCTAGGCACTAGATGGAGGTGAGCTTGACGCCCCAGCCGTTTTAACTGCAGTCAATGATACCACGATACCCATTGGATAGGAGACTTGGTGGACCCCAGAACGAACCTGAACCCCGACGGTCCCGCCTCTATACCGACGTAGCTAACCCATGGAACTCAGCTACTCAAGAACTTCCCAGCATTTTATGGAACCCGAAGGTTCATTACCGTGTTCACAATAGCCCTCCACTGGTCACTATCCTGAGCCGATTACCCAAGGAATCCGTTTAGGTCCGAGACTTCTTGAGAATTTTGGTAACAAGATTATTTTTTACGGCGAGGAGTTGGTAGCTGCACGCCAAACCCTAAAACTGGAGGACCACCCCTTTTCGGATGTCCAAGACTGCTTATTCAATATACTTGCAGCTACCCTTCATACCTGGAGGTTGTCTTCTTCATCCGCATCTTGACGCGCCATAGCACAAGCGGTTAGTCGCTGGCTTCCCACCCGGGTTCGATCCCGGGTCTGGTCAAGTGGGATTTGTGGTGGACAAAGTGGCGCTGGGGCAAGTTTTCTGCGAGTACTTCGGTTTCCCTTGCCAATCTTCATTCCACCAATTGCTCCACCCTCACCTATCATCTGGGGCGGGTACAATAGGCCAGAAGTGGCCGCAGTACAAGGGACTTAGTCCCACCCCACTAGCAATAAAAAAAAACATGGAATAAGAAGACACAAATTTCTATTTGCTCGCTAATGAACGAGAAACGTTTCCGACGCACCTGGCGGTCAGTACGAGAAGTAATGTATATTGTTTATCTGGCGGATCGATTTCTCACCGTAGTTTACTGTCGAAGATTCCGATAAACGATTATCGAATTTTTAACACCATTAGAGATTGAATGTGCCTGCAAGATGAGAACTAGAGTGTTCATTTCCCTTCCCAGCGACAGTCGCATGCAGATTTGTTTCCCGTACGTAATTACAAAATTATCTTTGCAATCATTTTGACGACCGTTTAGAAGCAATAGGGGGAAATAATAGACTTGGGACACGTCACATCCTGTCATTTCCTCCTTTTTCTCTGTCTTCCCTATTACTAAACATGTTCCTAAAGCCTGTATTCAGCTGTAGAGATTAAAAATAACCTCCCTCATGCAGTGGCAGATATATCATGGACCATAACCCACTGCGCTTTTATGAAATGATGTGGAATTTCTAGTTAACAGGAACTTTGAACCATCGTTGTATTACATAACGTGGATTCAGGACCTGTGTTGCACGCAGCCATAAATAACTCTGGTATATCTTAAAGGGGAAACTTCTATCTTATCGCCATTAATAGCAATTTAGAATGAGCTACCACCGAGCAGACTGGCAGGGCGATAAAATGGCCTGGCGTACGACTGTATTTTGGAGGTCTTCCATTCGTGACTCCACCGGATCACTAGCTATTCAGACTTATTCACTTACTACCCTTATTTTTGAAAAATTAAATATTTCTTAAAAGATCACCTTACTGTCTGTGTATCCCCCTATCGTTGCTAGACAACAGCTCGGTAAACACGTTCCTGTGACAAAGAATACACGAGCAACAACTGAACTGTTGGACGCGCTGTTTTCTCTTAGATCCGTGTCATATCAAATACCCAATATGTTGTGGAAGGAAACTAGGCAATTAGTTCTTCCCCCGTGTGGAGGGGGGTTAGAATACCTCCACCGTGACCCTGCGAATCATAGAAGGCGACGAAAAGTGAAGTCTCAAATCTGAGACAGAAAATTTGGTCGCCAGTCCTAAGGGACTCGGACCCGAGAAAGACTGCGTCGGCAAGACCAGCACCATATACAAAAGTCAGAACCGTCCTCTCGTCAGAGAGGGCGCCCCCACAAAGACAAGACCGTAACTGTCAAACGGTAATAAATAGGGCTCGACACCAAGACTTACTGACTGACTGACTGTTCGTCAGTCGCAATGCGACTTTGGCTTTTGAGGTTAGTTTTCCCAACAGCTTACCGTATAGATATAAAATACTGTGATATCACTCGAAGTTAAATAAGAGATGCAGTTCATACATCATTGTTAAATGCCCTATGAACAAAGCTAGACATTGTGACATGACGCCCGAAAGCCGGAAGAACGAAGTCAGAATAAAAGTTCATTGTCAGGCAACGACTCGGTAGATAATGTGGCGTGCCAGAAAGCCGGAACTGTTGAGTGAAATCAGGGTTGATTTCCTAGGCAACGAGCAACGTTCCCGCGACAACTGTTTGCCATTGGACTAGTATGCATGCACTTCCATGGACACACTCTGCTACACACATAAGTTACGGCAGAACTGGTGATGTTTCCGTAGTAACGCGTACACAAGCAGAAGGTTACCACGGAAATGAAACACTAAACTGTTTTTGGCGGTGTCTGCTATTCGATACGCCAAGAACCTAGCTCAGGGAGATTACAATCAGACATAACCAGATAAGATCAGACCGGAGCAGAGATAACCAGAAGAGAAACGAAATGAGAAAAGAAGCCAGAGGAGAACCCGACAGAAGCCTCCGTGTGGGACAGTTACAGAGAACATTACAGTGTGCTCGTTGTCCGCAGTTACGAAGTGTTATAATTATCGTGTGTGATAATATTCTTTAGTTCCTCCTGGCGTAATTGTCCAATAAAACAGCTTCCCCAAATCCGTAACCCATTAATTATTTGTCACAGAACCCCAGACACGTGACAGTATATTCACTCGGCAACGAATAAGCAAGCAACGGCCCTGTAAACACGCCTTCTCAACAATAGAGACGTTGATTTTTCTGCGTGGTCTGTGCAAAGTGGTTATAAAGAAAATCTTTGTTGAGAAGAGTTAGTCGAGTTTCGAGACTCCAGCCTGCCGCGATGAGGAATTGAATTGAGTTGGAGGTTGGAGAATAATGGCAAGAAGGGAATTGGACTGTGAAAAGAAGACCACTGAGACTGTTATAAATCCCTTGCTAGGATACTACTAGTAAAGACCGAGAACTTTAGTGCGCATGAGACGTTGAACTGTAAAATATGTAGATCAGCGATAGCGCTATTAATTTTCTGTAGTCCCGAGATGTATTTATAAGGTGTCAATAAATCCAATCATCAAATCCAGAAAACCCTCCTTATAAGACACAAGCATACCGCCTACATGTGACAATATATTATCCATCACTCGTTCTGAAAATCAACAATGGAATAGGTGTACAGCATAACGTAAAACGTAAAATTTTCCCTGCGCTTAACTACGAGTACTTAAGCACTATGACATGAAGACGTATAGGGGAGTGGCTGTATAGATCCACATTTTCTTGACATCGGTATTAGTTGGAGATGAGTGATTAGCTTCACACCCCGGCCGCTTTACCCCCTGTGACAGAGCCTCCGGTACCCTTTGGATAGGAGGCGTGGGCCCCAAAGGCGGTCTGGACGTTTTGGAGGAGAGAAAATTCTTGAACCTACAGGAACTCGAACTCCGATCCTTCAGTCGTCCAGCCTGTAGCCCGTCGCTATACCGACTGCGCTACCTCGGCTCCTACAGCATAATGTAGTACACAGAATTCCCAGTGGCGCTCTGTGGAGTACATAATGCTCACTTACGGCTTCTTCATACAAATTTGGTTAACGGCATATATTACGCATGAAAAGGTCGAACTGTGGTCTTAAGTATACGGATCATTATGGATCAGGGCACACCCTGCCACCTGCTTCTACTTGTTTCATATGTACATCACTCTTCTACCTTGAAAGTGGATGCCGCATGTTCCTCCGAAACGTAGAGTTTTCTCCAGCCTATACGGCGATACATACCAAAATACCATACTCGTCACAGCCCCCCCCCCC
>NW_019721773.1:144154-156778 GCF_002891405.2 Cryptotermes secundus | reverse complement strand
GGAAGTTGATTATTGGATTTACGATACAGAAACTCTTTCTTTTGTATGGTTCTGTCCTACTCTCCTTTTTTTTGAGACTTGGTCTATGATATCGACCGCCTCTGCGGTCCAGTGGTCAGAGTTCCTGACTACAGATATAGAGGTCCCGGGTTCGTTTCCCGGCGCTACCAGATTTTCTGAGAAGTAGTGGGTCTGGAACGGGATCCACTCAGCCTCGTGATGATAACTGAGGAGCTATTTCAAGGAAATAGCGGCTCCGGTCTAGAAAACCGAAATTAACGGCCGTGGGGATTCGTTGGGCTGACCACGCGACACCCTCTATCCGCTAAAGTTGGCACTAACTTCGCCGACAAACGGCGGTCTGGATGATTTGGAGGCAACTTTCTTGCTCCTGCCAGGATTCGAACCTTGGCCGTTCAGCCCGCAAGCCTTCGCTATACCGACTGAGCGCTCCCGTCTTCACTGTGGAGAAAGTAACAATAAACGCCCCAGAAATGTTAATTCCCTAGCTAGAAGGGTACAGTGTTCTGTGACATGACATCATCTAATCTGGTGTAAGTTTACGCAAATTATTTCTTGTCATTTGCTTCCTTGACTTAATTTTTGTCTTTCAAGATAAGAAGTAGTGCGTTCCTCTGAAAGCTCAATAAACTTCTACCAGACGTCACGGCGTCACATCACTGAAGATAGTATTCTTCATAGTCGCCGCTGTGGGAGCCTCAGATTCGGTGCCTCAAGTGACAACTTGTAGCCTCTGCTGCCTCGGTGCCTTGTTTGGGAGAAGAAACAATTTCAAGTTGGTTGTGTACTGTCGGATTGTATGATGAATATGAATTTGGAAGGATCTGGAAGGAAGCGGTCTTGGCCTAAGCGAGGAATTATGTTGGAATTTGCCTGCAGGTACTGAGGAAAACCACTAGCACTTTAGTCAGGGCAGCGGTCCCGACAGAAATGCGAACCGATCACCTCAATACAAGTACAGCGTTAATACTAGACTAACATGTTCAGTAGAAACACTTGGAATTATACCTCCATTTCCCCATACATCTTAATGAATTTGTGATTAATTAATTACAAGGAAACTTTAACTTAATCTTTACGTTGTTTGCAAATAATGCCTTAAGAAGTACATCTGTTCTCTGTCTCTCTCTCTCTCGCTAATGGCACTGTTCTGCTTGACTTGTTTGCTAAATAAGATATTTGTTCCCTTCCAGAAGCGAAACTTTACAACATAAAGAGTTGGAACTTTGCTGTGAAGTTCTTAAGAAGACGACGACAAAGAACCTTTAATACTTCCACAGGTCACATTGCCCCTCAGTAAAAGGTCAGCTACAGTACGTTTACAATCAGGGTGTTCCATTTCTCTGGAGTTTGGAGTTCACAGAGCAATACAGTGGTATTCATGAGCCCTAATGGGACAGGGTAACTCCTTCGTAGTAATAAACAGCTACCTCCTGCTTGAAAAACCAATAGTTGCTCAGCTTGTCAAGTATTTCTCAAAATTTTATGGAACCCGAAGTCTCATCGCCGTGTTCACAAGAATCCTCCAAAGTTATCTATCCTGAGCCAGATAAATCCAACCCATACCACGCCATCCGATTCCTACAGGATCAGTCTTAATATTATCCTCCCTCCTACGTCTAGGAGCCGGGATAGCTCAGACGGTATAACGACTGGCTACGGCTGGATGGCCGAGGGGTCGGAGTTCGAGCCGGTATAGTCAAGAATTTTCTCCTCTCCACGTCGTCCAGACCGGCTCTGGGGCCCACCAAGCCTCCTATTCAATGGGTGCCGGGGGCTCTATCCTCGAAGGTAAAGCGGCAGGGTCGTGAAGCCGACCACTTTCCAGCTAGTGCCAAGATCAAGAAAATGTGGATCTTACTCCCCCATACGCCTTCATGGTGAAGTGCTCAATTAGTTAAGCACAGGGACACCTTTACCTTATGCTTACTTAGTGTAGATCTTCCTAGTGATCTCTTACTTTCTGACTTTCCCACAAAAACTGTGCATTCCTCTTCTCTCCCATGGGTGCTACATGTCCTGCCTATCTCATCATTCTTGACTTGATCACTACGATTACATCTAGTGAAGAGTAGAGTTATCAAACTCCTCAGTGTGTAATTTTCTCCATCTTCCTGTTATTTAATTTGTCTGAAGCATCTCTGTGGGTACGTTGTACTGGAGTGGGCAAACTTAATGTAATAATGGCATAATGCTCATTCTGTTCCTAATTAAGTAGCGCATTCTGAGGAAGTATGGGGCTGGAGGTTTAACACCGTATATTCTTAACCTTGGCACTAGATGGAGGTAAGTGGTCAACTTCAACCGCTTTACCCCTGCGAAAGAACCGCTGTGTGGGCCCCAGAATTGTTTGTTTGTAAGATGCTGAGAAGAGAAGCATACTTGATCCTGCCTAGAAAGGAACCTCTAATCCTCGATCGTGCAGGCCGTAGTCTAATTTGTGTACCGACTGAGCTACAGCGGCACATAGGTTAGGAATCTTAAGGAAGAAAGGTCATGTGCTTTCAGCGAGATCTCCCAGTGACATAAATATAGCATCGTACCGCAATGCCGTAGAATTTCGGCAAGGGTTTTTGTAACTTTTAGGAATTAAGTTACCTTGGGTTCACCTTAGAGAAGTTAGACGAAGGGCAATGTTTGTAGTACAGTGCGGAAGGGCGACGTCAGCAGAAAATTGTCGCATTGCTTAGACCGCTGATTCACGCGGAAGAGACTGAAAACGGCTGTACGGCCAAAGCCTGCAGAGTGCCGACTCAGCGAGACGGCCTGAGGAGATCCAACCCTCTTTACCCAGCTGACCAACGAGAGACGGACTCTTGGGGGAAAATTCGCTCTAGTGAAGAGGCGGAGCTTACCCCAAAGACAGGTGTCAGCAGGGGGAAGGTTATAAAGTTGCGGACGCAACTGGAAGAGCGTCTATCATTGAATCTATCATTGCGTTTATTATTGAATCGATCATGGAATCTTTTCGGATCAAACAATCAATCTTTTGAGCATCGTAACTGAGTGTAGTAGCCAGCCAGAACCATGGTCGTGCCAGACCAAGTGAGGGACACCATCAGCTTCCTACACCAAGTAAGTGGAACTGTTCATATCAGTCATGGACATACAGTGAGATATTATTAAAGTGTCATGTTACAGGGTTAGGGCAGAGAGAGAGTAGGCCCTGAGTGGGGACGTAGGAAGCACCTCGAAGGCTAGGGATGGTGAACCCAAGTGCATCGTGATCCAAATTACAATGAGTACGTAACCGGCCACTGTCGGCCATGAAAGTGATATGTATAAAGTGTATATATTAGTAGACGAGAGTAGACCGAGTGAAGGGGATGTGTGGTGTTAATGACTTACCTCCAGTCACACCCTCTATTTCCCCGTTCTCCTGTACCTCCCTGTGTTATCGGGACTGTGAACTCACAGCCAAGAGGTAGTTAACGAGTCAAGTACCAAGTGCTTAGCCTTGCAACTGGCCATTCCCCAAGGGCGCAACGGCATGGATGGCGGAAGAGGTGGAGAGATTCCTCCACGCACCCCCGTCGCGCCATAACACATGGTGACAGCGGTGGGATACCTCCACGCTCCCTTGTCACGACGGTGTAACACGTACAGTAATGAAGTGTTTTTATTTCCGCCAGTAAGACTTTTTAGGCATGTACTGTCTTCGTTCGCTTGGAAACCGAGATCGTGGGTTCGAATCCCACTCAGAGCATGGATGTTTAGTTTGTGTGTGTGCGTTTTTCTGTGTTAGTGTACAGGTAGAAGCCTTGCGACGAGCTGATCACCCGCCCAAGGAGTCCTACCGAATGTGTAAGATCTAGAAAAACCGAAGTGAACGGAGAAGTTCATGGAGGTAGGCCTAGGCCCACTGGGGCTGTAGTGCCAAGAAAAAAAAAGAGACTTTTTATAATTTTCTTCTACATGTTTCGGTTTTTCGGCCATCACCAGGTATTTACATCCGCTGTTGGCTATACTTCTCATCCCTTGATATCAGCCATTATTTACAGAGGGTATATTTTGTGTTGCAAGGTTTGACATATTGGGATATGATGTATGGGTCGTTCTTAAAATGTTGAACTTGAACATTGTTAAAATTCAACATTTCTTATATTCTAAAATCCTTTTACTATAAACATTTCTTTCTTTCCAGAAGGTACATTTATTTTCAATTAGATTATTTTGGCCTATTTGTGGATGAATGTGTAGTTTTTCACAGATGGCGTATGTATACTTGCTTTGCTGTAGGGCGGTTTGCCGCCTTTTGTTTCGTTGTTGAGTTCTGTGTTTCGGATGTGGAATTTTCCTTCATAATGACGTAAAACTCTACATTACTGTCTGGTGATGACGCATGCTCAGAGAGGAGATATGGACGATTTGGATCTTACTTTCTGTTTTTACTCATCTATTTATATTCATTCACCAATGGCTCTATAGCCCTTTGTTGCGCCCTGGCAACTTTTTGCAGTTTCATAATCCTATACACAGTAGGTAGGACTCCTTGGACGGGGGATCAGCCCGTCACAATGCGCTTCCTGCACACAGAGCAAAACAAACACAGAATAAAGGAACAGAGACATCCACGCCTCAAGTTGGATTCGAAATCTTAATCCCAGTGTTTCAGTAGGCGAGGACAGTTCATTCCCTAGACCGCACGGCAGCTGTGTTCAGTCTTTTCGCCCAAAGTTTAAGAAACTCGAGTTCCTTCCCCTCCCAGAGTGGAAGTGTGAGAAGGAGTAACAGTGCAGTTGAGTTCTTTACAATGAGTTAATCCGATTCGGTGAGCTGTACGTTCCCTTTGAGAAAGAAAATAAACAGTTCTTTTCGCAGTACTTGACGATGGACAAAGTTGAGAAACCTAGTGATCCTGCGTCACAAGTTACAGATGCGACAAAGTATCTCCGAGCTCCGTTGACCCTTACAAATACAACGTTGGTTGGCCAGCCAGCGGCGGTGGAGGAGAAGACCGCTAAGCTAGAGCGCATGCGAAACGAATTCAGTGCTTTCTTGCACTCGCCTCCTCTCTCTCTTTACATTATTTATCTCCCTCCCCTCTTTGCCTTACGTAGCTCAGTGCCGGAGATATTTTGAGTCCAGTGTACAGCAACGGCTCTGCTCCAACCGAGACGCCGCCAATTCTGCTTTCCAAAACACCTGAGTGTTATGTTGCGAAGATACAAAAAATATTGTAGTGATATACTATACCCAACTGCACAGTTGTGTGTAAAGGTAAAAATGAAGTTCTACTTCCGCTTAAGTAATTAAACACCACGCCGCATATACGTGTGGGAGTGAAGGTATAGCCTCACCATATTTAAAGTTGGCCCTGCGGATGAAGGTCAGTGGTTAGCTTCACGCCTCTGTTTCTTTACCCATGGGGAAACATCCCCATGTATGCAATGACGTCACATCCCAACAGTGCTTATCTAACACGTGACAAGTGTTTTCTCTATGGTCTGCGCTACGCAAAAAATGGAACTGTGTTTTCTGCGTTGTCCGTGCCGCGGCTATATCACGAGTCCGCTTGCAACTAAGGGGAGTCCAAGAGAGTTTTATTTGAGTTCCCAGGTTCCAGGGTGATTGAAGACGGGCTAACAAGAAGATTTCATTGTGATTTGAAGTGCTAGTTTCTGCGTTGAGATCCATTGCCATGAGACTACTAGTGAAGACTGGGAATCCTAGTGCGTGTGCAACGGTGGGCTGGAAATTGTGTAAATCAGCGATAGCTTCGTATTAATTGTAATTAAGAGAGAGACTGTAGCCGAAGTGCCAATAAATCCAATCATACGATCTACAACCCGTTATTTTCGTCACGCGTACCCCCCCACACGTGACAATAGAAACGAACCTTTGATTCCAGTATTGAAGCGAGAAACATTGCAGACGTGGGCGTTTACTTGTCAGTGGACTCCACACCTAGATGTCTGCATACCATTAATGGGGTCTGCGTGGCCGGAGTATGAGCCCATAAGTGCCCGTATCGATTGCACTGGACGCACTAATCTACAGAGCAACAGAAACAGTTGATGTTGTTAGTACACTAGTGGCTTATCCAGCACACAGAACTTAATTTCGATGAAGTGTAGCAATGCTATCGCCGAATGAAGTTAATAGTAGACAGACGCGGTAGCGTAGTTGGTTGAGACAATATATTAACACCCGGAAGGTTGCGGGTTCAATTCCCGATGAGGTCATTGGATTTTTTCAGTTTACCTAATCCTTCCAGCCGCACTATGGCCCTGGAGTCGACTTAGCCTCTAACAGAAATGAGTATCAGGAATCTTCCTTTGGGGGAGGGTAAAGGGTGGCAGGCGCGAAAGGCTGACAACCTCATTGCAATCTGTGAACCGACTGTCTAGAGAAAATGTGGGAGCCTCGGCGTCTCAGAACCCTATGAGCACCGACAGCCTGTTACAGGTATAGATTTACACTTGTTTATTTCGTCTGCTAATTGTATAGCTGAACTGGTGTTATGTTTATTCTGTTATTTTATTGTTTGGTTATTTATCTGATTTAGATCATAAATAAATAAGCAAATAAGTTTTGCAACTTCGGATACTTTGGTAGTGAGTATCAAAATTATGGTATTCTGCTATGTGTATTGCTCTGAAGAAGAATGGAGCACGTTCGTCTGAAACGTCGGTGAATTCCTATGAGGTGTCATATTCCTTGTTCCCTTCTATCCTGAAGATGGAGGCAACAATTTCCTCTTAAGCGCCTGTAAATATCTACACTATATCCCAAAAAGAATGCCCTTCATAGGCACCGCCTTCAGAAGCTGAAATATCACATAAATGGATGTCTCTTTTGTAAATTTTGCGATTTGTTTGGTTTGAATTGAGGTAACATAAAGGATGGTTAGAAGGGAGGGATTGTTTCCCCGGTCTCCAACCCAAACTACGGCATTTTATAAGTGTTTACGCATTGGATCACTGTTGCACGCACTGGTCCAGTTATAGGCATGTTTGCAAAACGAAGCGCCTGAAAATACTGTTGCCAGTGAGACACGTGTCTGAAATTTGACCTGCGTCTGTAGCCCTTGATGTTTCAGTTCCTTTCATCTTTTTGCTTTGAATGTTGTGGATTAGTGGTCAGAGTACCTGGATACAGATCCAGAGGTCCCGAGTTCGATTCCCTGCGCTACCAGATTTTATGAGAAATAGTGTGTCTGGGACGGGGTCCACCCAGCTTCGTGAGGATAACTGAGGAGCTATCTCAAGGAAATAGCGGCTCAGGCCTGTAAAACCGAGATTAACGTCCGTGGGGATACGTTGTGCTGACCACGCGATATCTTCTATCCGCAGAAGTTGGCACTAACTTCGCCGACAAACGGTGGTCGCTCGGTCGGTATAGTTCGCTTGCGGACTACAGGCTACGGAGTTTTTCTTTTGTGATAGCTCATCATTTACTTTTGCACATCTGTTTCCCTCTCCCAACAGTAAAGTCACAATGGCGATGGATGAGACTACGAGTGCACAAGCTCCGGTTACAGATAGTATTCATTCTGCCGGTAGATGGGTCTGTCAGCAATAGTCTCTCTGTCGTTAGTTGCCACCATATTTAGAAAGGAATGGCTGAATCGCGAAAGCTTGAAGAGGAACTTACGGTTTGTTGCGTTGAATTCCATTCATATTTAATGCTTAATGTAGAAATGGTAATCATCCAATAACCCTTAATTTAACGGTCCTCTATCGTTAACAATAGCAGGAATAGCTCAATCAATACAGGATCTATACAGCGGCCTGGATTACCATGCAATCGGGGTTCGAATCCCTGCAAAAGTAAGCAAATGTTCTCTTAATCATAGCGTTTGTACCTGTTCTGGGGCCCACAGAGAGCGTTTTCCACGGGGTTAAACTGCAGGAGCGTGAAGGTAAGCACTCAACTCCATCTAGTGTCAAAATTAAGAGTAGTGGAACTATACTTCCACTTCTCCGTGCGTATTTATGGCCTGGTGTGAAACTATTTAAGCAAAGAAATAGCTTCATCATTCAGAGGTGTATTCACGAAGAAAATAAAAGCATGTGATTCCCTGTTTATGTTATATAGGCTATATAAGTTATATATCGAATCTGAATGGTATGAAACTGAAATATTTTATCTTTTGTCCTTGTTGCTCGATTCGTACCATAAAAGCTAAGCAACATTATACGTGATGAGCAACTGGATGGGCTACCGCTCGAGAACATCAGATGTCGATGTTGTCTTGGACCCTTAAAAGGGCCATCTGCATAATTTCCTGGGCCACTGTCACTACAACCCCGATAAAACACAAATACCCATTCTATCTCCCCCTGCCTCTTTTTTTATTTTCAAAATACCATGCTGTATATACAAAATCTCATCAAACTACACAATTCGGCACTTAATATGGAAGCAGCGCGTACCTCCGAAACGCCGGCAGTATTCCACATCATACAGGCACTATTCTGCAAGTCTTCATAGTGAACTCAAAGGATTTCTCAGTTGACCTAATCATTCCAGCCGCAATATGGAGCTGGGGTAGACTCAACACCTAACAGAAATGAATACCAGGAGACTTCCTTGGGCTTAAGTGTAGCCGGCGCATAAGGCTGACAACCTGACCTCCATCTGTGAGCCTATTGTCTAGAAAATATGAGACTCTGGACCTCTCACACCCCTATGGGCCTGTTGCAGGGATATCTTGACCTTAGTATACAGCTTATTAGAGAAGCAATGTTGCTTTTCACTTGTGAAATGAAGCTGCATTCAGTCATTTGACCACAAAATTGTCTGTCGAGCACTCTTCAGATGACCCCGTTGCCAAGCAACCGATCATTACTAGAATTTCCGATCTGTTGGCTGCATACATGTAAGGCGCCAACGCAGACCCTTAATCCATAGCAAGCCATATGGAGTTCTGTTATCAGGATTGGGACAAGGGGGATAATAGATGAATCGTATCTGACGAAGCGACAAATTCGAGGTCTCCAGACCCCACTCACTGTCTCTGCTCTTCCTCATAGAACCGAGTACGACAGGAATCTTCGTTCAGGACAATGCGATATTGCTTCCAGAACATTGCCTTGCCGATACGTATGCGCATCCTATGTCGTGAGCCAGTGATTATCAGTTCCGAAGATTCCGTGTTCGAACCTTGTCACGACACACACACTGTCGCGACCGAACCGCTCACTGTGACTGCAGATACAACTGAGTAGAAACTTAAGGAACCATCTTAACTCTCTGAGTACTAAAGATGAAGGGGAAGAAGGAGAAGGAGAAGGAGGAAACTGTAGGAATAGGAGGAGGAGGAGGAGACGGAGAAGGAGGAGAATGAGGAGTAGATGGAGAAGGAGAAGGAGGAAACTGTAGGAAAAGGAGGAGGAGAAGACGAAGACGGAGGAGACGGAGGAGGAGAAGACGAAGACGGATGAGACGGAGGAGGAGAAGGAAAAGGAGGAAACGGAGGAGGACAAGATGGAGGAGGATGAGGAGACGGGGAAGAAGGAGGAGGAGTAGGAGGAGGAGACGGAGGAAAAGGGGGAACTGTAGGAAAAGGAGGAGGAGTATGATGAGAAGGAGAAGGAAAAGGAGGAAGCGGAGGAGGAGAAGATGGAGGAGGAGGAGACGGAGAAGGAGAATGATGAGGAGAAGGAAAAGGAGGAAGCGGAGGAGGAGGAGAAAGAGAAGGGGAAGGAGAAGGAGAATAGAGATAGAAGAGGACGGTGGTTAGAGAAAGACACTATTTAAGGGGAACAAAAATGTTTCTGCCTTTGGAGGTTTTCAGCCAGTGCCCGCTTGTCCTTCTGGTAGAGGTACGTTTGAGAGAAGTTAATTCTTTGGGAAGAGAAACAGGTAAATGGTTACAATGTGGATTTTGTTATGAACGGAGAAGAGATAAGAGAGCAGATTGTAAATACGCAGTTAATTAAAAAAATAAAAAAAAAACGGAGAAAAGAAGTTGAGTCGGGGCTTTATCGCGTATGATCGGAATTAAGTTTGAAGTGCTACATCAGGGCAAAATTTCGATGTTAATATTGAGAGGGCTCTAGCATGCAGTTCAGCGTGGGATTTGTTGATAATTAAATTTGTTCTAAAGATTTATCGGTCGGTTAGGTAATTTTCTGTTGGTCCTCGCCAGTACGGTCATTCTTCGTGATGGATCTGCAGGGCTCATGACCATATTGTTAAGTGTTTATAGCTCGGTGACCAATATTAATGGGTTTTGGATAAGATGTTTGGATTTATTAACGCCTTATTTTTCAACCAATCTTAATCACAATCAATTTACAGTAGCTCAGAATACGTCTTCAGCTCATTTATGATCTGATTTATTCTGGTCTGAGCCCCTACTGACTTGAAAGACAACTGTCTTCTCTTCTGGTATGTCTTCTGCTGTGACTGACTTGGTTCAGAGTTACTTTACGCATGACTTTCGATTTACGAGTGCATCTAGCTCACTTCTGATTTACGAATGAATTATGAATAAATCTTCATGTACGACTCAATGCGTTCTGAGTCTGAGTCTGAGACTGAGATTCGAGACTTCCCTTTTCGCCGCCTCCTTGAATACGTTCTCATCTAAACGGCCGTTCTTATAATCAAGCCGTATCCATGGAAAATATTTTTACTTCAGCAGCAACGATCTGGCTTCCAAAAACGTATAACTTCCATTTGAGTATCCATGGAAACCTTTAACACCTAGCGTTTGCTTATGTTTAAGAATCGTATCTCCGCGGAAACATATTTTGCCAATTCGTTTCCTAGAAACACCTACATGTGACAATATTTTTCTCTCTCACGACTTTGGGTATCGTGCATCTGCTCTCTCTAAAGAATGAATTTACTCTATACATTATATACAGATTCAGTTCGTACCTCACAGGAAACTTTATGATATCATGTTGCAGACCTATCAAAGGAAAGTAAAGGATTAGTTCTATTATTTATTTATTTATTTATTTATTCATTCATCTGTTTATAACTATCTGTCAGTGTCTGTGAGACTACTGCAATTTCTATTTCGTTGCGGAATTTACTAATTTATTTAAAAATATACTTATGTTACCTGAAATATATTTTATTCCGTGAACCGTGAGAGAGATGACCTTCCTGCTTTCTATTGGCTATGAATGTTCGAAATTCTAGAATCCTGTCACAGCAATCAGTGGTATAAAAATGAGTTTCATTTCGTGTAAAAAGTTTAGGTAAATCAAATCAGTGACGGCATATGACAACAGTTTTAAAAGGTAATATAAAATAAATCCAGAGGGTATTATTTTAGTGTTTGAACCACTGATTGCCTTAAATATTCGATTTATATGCAAATATCTTCATTTTTAAACTGTTAACATATTACAACATTCAAACAAAGATTTCAACGGACAGAATTTCAATTATGGGTCTAGGCATATGTACAAAAATTCCAGATACAATCTGTTAATTTTATGTATTCTTCCTCTCTGTTATATTTAAAATTGTATATAATTTCTAAAATCACAAATGTGCTATAAATCACACTCAAACATTACGCATCCCATTATCTGCCTTCACAGACCAGATCTGTAAGTGTGAACATCAAAAGAATAGAGAAACTCTTTGACATTTTATATGCCGTCCTACTTTTTACGCCTGGTCGTCCTCAGCTGAATTCGCAGTGGATGTGGTCGAGTCCAGTAACTGAGATAAGGAATGTATTGTGTGTATGGGTTACAGAAGGCCCTTAGTTCCAGTGAGTTCCTCTCCCTTCCAAACCTCCCACCTACAATAGAACTGCAAGCTCTACAACGCTAGTTGTTGTTCTTCTCACTGCGCGCAATTCAGAAGCCAGGAACAAAAGCACAGCGTGTACATACGTACTTAAATAGCGTCCACATTCGCGTATTGACGGTACAAACTCTCGTGCTGCATATATCTCACTGTTAAACTCAACATTTATTTTTCTGTTACACATTCGCCATATTGAAAAATGTAACTAATAAAAAGGTAAAGTAGTCCCTGTGCTTAACTAATTAAATAGTAAGCTATGAAGACGCATGGGAGAGTGGATGTATAGACCCACGTTTTCTTGACCTCGCCACTGGAAGTGAGTGGTCAGCTTCACGCCCCGACCACTTTACCACCGGGGAAAGAGCCCCCGTTACCCATTCTACAGGAGGCTGGGTGAGCCCCAGAGGTGGTCTGGACGATATGGAGAAGTGAAAATTGTTGACCCTACTGCAATTCGAACACCTACTCCCCTGTCCTCCAGCCCGTAGTCAGTCGCTATACCGACTCAAGGAATGCCAATAGTGGTCACGCATCCAAGTAAGAACCGCGCTCAATGTTGCTTAACTACGGTCACTAATAAATCGTAGTAATTAAATGTATAAGGGACCGAAGTAGCTCTGTCGGTACAGCGACGGACTGCGGGCTGAACGTGCGAGAGATCAGGATTCCACTGTCTGCAAGGGAAAGTGTTTCTTATTCTCCACAGCGTCCATATCGGCCCTGGGGTCAAAAGAGACTCCTATCGAATAGGTATCTGGGACCATTACCCCGGGGAGTAAAGCGACAGCTGTATGAAGATGGCCACCCACTTCTATAATAATAATAATAATAATAATAATAATAATAATAATAATAATAATAACAATAACAACAACAATA
>NW_019721773.1:95630-143897 GCF_002891405.2 Cryptotermes secundus | reverse complement strand
TGATGGCATATAGGGGAGTGGGTGTATATATCCGTGCTTGCTTGACCTCGGTAATAATTGAAGGTGAGTGTTATTATTATTATTATTATTATTATTATTATTATTATTATTATTATTACATATTTTTTTCACATTTTATGATAGTATATGTCACAGAAATGTAGATACTGAGCCATATATAGGCCCACGGGTTACTGTGTGTCAAATAGTATAATACACAATATTTAAAGACACTTCCGAGAGATAAACGCCAATATGTAGATGGTGTATGTACAGTATAAATATATGAGGTACTTTGAATTATTCATAGATCATTCTATAACCGTGGAGACGTTACGGGTTAATGATTCATGAAATGTGAGACAGGGGAGTGTGCACACCACATGTCGTGGGTGCGTGACCAGCATACACCGCTATAGAAACATAGAAACATGTTTATATATTAGGAAACATGAGATGTTTCAAGCACATTCTCCTTTCCACAGACAATTTAGGTCACTAAAGTATACAGGGGGCCCCATAATTCTCGAGCCCTGGGCAATATACGTCTATTTTTATCGCAGTTATGAGTTATGGCACTAAATACGAAAGTGTGGAAGTAATTTAAAATGGCCACCACGATATCCTGACCACACATTTCTCGACTTTTAGATGTAGGGCCATCTAAAAGCTGAAGTGTACGCTGTGAAAGTACGCAGTTTTGAACATCTACAAGAGCAAACTGTCACTCTAAGCAATGAAAACACACCGCAAATAAGGTACACCCTTCTCTTCGGCTAGCAGAAATATTTGCCACTTTCTTCACGCGTATTTTTGTAACACCTGTGCCAAAACTTATGGATACAAATTTATGGGATACTCTGTACAATGAGTTTAGAGTTAGCAACTCCATTATACATTTCAAATTACTTTGTTTTGGGTACTATACCTAATTATTTCAGCTCTTTCAAAAACATGAATTTTAACTTTATATATAGGATTTGAGGTTATCGCAGCGATGGTTACGAAGAGTTCTATCTTCTGCTATCTGCTTCATACTGGTTTCTTGCTTCGCTTATTTTTCTACCATGAAGATGGAGGTGATATATTCCTCCGAAATGCCGGTAGACGTTTAACGGATTATATGGTCTTATTTACCAGAAGATGAAACTCAACTAATTCACAATCTTGATAGTATATGATCTTCCTAGAAAATCAGAAAATAAATTATTTTGCTTCATAAAATCCAAACGTTTTTCATGGCCATTGGACATTACACTCCGGTGATTATTGTGTTTTTGGCTATGACGCCATGTACCATGGCAAAGAAGACTGCCGTCTTCTGGGATGTGGTGCCTTGTAGATCATGTGTGAACCAACGTTTCGGAGGAACGTATCGCCACTTTCTTCAGGCTGTAATCTGCAGCCACCTGCTCAAGCTGGTTCCTCGCTCGCGGATCTTTCTACCCTGAAGATGGAGGCGATACATTCCTCCGAAACGTTGGACCACACAAGATCTACAGGGCACCACATCCCAGAAGACGGAATTCTCCATAGTCACTGCCGTGGAAACTTCAAATCTTACACAGCCTGGCAATGTTTACTGATGTTGCGGAAGAAACTTTTGACTTCATGTTTGAGTTAAACCGAAATGTCTGTTAACATTTACCAGACTACACGATGTCACATCGGAGCTATTGAGCTAATCTCAATCACTGGAATAGCTCTTTCTAAGAGACCCAACTGAGTAGGTGTCTTCCTTTCTCACCTGAAGACGGGAAAAAATGCAGTTTTCGAAACTTCGTGTCTTCTATTATTTAAAATTCCGGACGATGTGAAAGTCCAAAACCCCAGTAATTCTGTGTCATCCACCATCGTCAGAACCTTTTAGAAGGTAAATTTGTCCCTGTGCTTAACAAATTAAGCACTGTGCCATGAAGGCGTATGGGGAAGTGGATGTTTTCTTGACCTCGGCACTTGTTGGAGGTGAGTGGTCACCTTCACGCCCCTACAGCTTTACCCCCGGGAAAGAGCTCTCGGTACCCATTGGATAGGAGGCTGGGTGGACCCCTTAGCCGGTCTGGATGATATGGAGATGAGAAAATTCTTAACCATACCGAGCGTCTAACTCCGACTCCTCGGTAGTCCAGCCTGTAGCCAGTCCATTGAAGTAATCAAACCAAAATTTTATATGCATTTGTCTTTTTGGTAATCAAGTCATCTATGTAGAACTGTTAAACTTACTTTAAAATATATACCCAATTTCGTGTCGTGCCACAGAATAAGGTATATAACACAATTGGATGGATTTACCCTATTCTAAATATAATTAATTTATATTTGTAATGATGGCATTATCCGATTTCTAGGAATATCTCACTATTCTCAAGCCTGTGAAATACATTGCAATTTCAGAGTGTTTAATTGGTTGTACATTCTGGTAAACCTAGTAGGGATAGACAGATTTGTTAATCCATAATTATAGTAAATTCTGATAATTCAGTATGGCGGTTTATTCGTAAATTACCCTATCGCGAGCACTCACATTATAATTACAGTTTTATTTTAGACAAAATACAATACATCGTGTTGTAATATAAATATATGTATTGAAATGTACGTATAATAATTAATACCGCTTTCAAATCCGAGATAGCTTTTGTACCATAATACAAGGTGTTTTTTTTCTTTTTCTTCTAACCGCTTGAGCTATGGCGCGGCTTTGGTTGTTTGGTTATTATATATAAGCGTATGTATGCCTACAGGCGCCAACAGGACTTCTTCCAAGGAGAAGGAAATTAGTTTTCGAAGGAGGGAAAGTCTCAAAATTTGCTTACAGCCCTGCACATAATCAGTGCACGACTCGTTGCATTACAAAAAAAAAGTTTTCAATTTGTATTATTATTATTATTATAATTCGGTACCGTTCCTTCTATTTACCGATTTCATTCAAAGCCCAAAGGAGGACAGACGCCTAGCCTGACCCCCCCCCGGGCCGATGCCTTTATACGTATGCACCGTCTATATAACTTTTGTAAGTAATTGACCAAAGAAAATTATGCTATCATGTAACATTCCGTGGAGGTCGTAGAGTTGCAAGACGTCGAGGCTTCCATACTTTCTAGACAATCGGCTCACAGATGGCGGTGAGATTGTCAGCCTTACGCTCTGGCCTCCTTTTACCCCCGTGAAGATTGCTGGTACTCATTTCTGTTAGAGGCTGAGTCGACCCCAAGGCCATAGTGCGGCTGGAAGGATTAGGTCAATTGAAAAAGATGCAATGACCTCATCGGGAATCAAGAATATTTTATTTTAGGAACGTGTTTCTACCACGTGTGTCATCTTTAGGCTGCGTTGAATTCTCTTAGTTATTTTTATTTTTCTTTCTCACTTAGATATTCGCCAATGTTCGCTTCAGCTTAATTTCTGCTCTTGTCTGTAAAGCTATAGAACTAAAATTACTATACTTAAATTGCTGTTTTTGTTGTTATGCAATTGAAAATATTGTGCTCTGCACTTCTCTTTACTGAGCCGAGATAGCTCAGTCGATATAGGGACTAGATAATGGGGTGGACGTCCGGGGAATCTCACTTCGAATCCTGGAACGTGGAAGAGATATTTCTCTCTTTGACAGCGTCCAGACCGGTTTTGGGGCCCACCCAGTCTCCTATCCAAAGGGTACCCTAGGCTCGTTCCCCCTGGGTAAAGCTACCAGGGTCATGAAGCTAACCACTCACCTCCATCTGGTGTAGAGATTAAGAATGATAACAAGTATGAACGCTGTGGAAATGATAAAAATCACTTGCCAGTACCGGGAGATGAAGACCGACCATGCAGCACATAGCCCGTCGCTATGCCGAATGAGTTATCCCGGATTCTGATGTTCTATTAGTGTCATGAGCAGTTCATGCGTCTTGCTTATGCAAAATAATTAGAAACGAGAATATTTCGTAAAATAATATTATGATGCTCCTTTTTGTAGATCCTTTATTGGGCATTCTATGACTCTTTCGGCATTTGAATGCAAATTACACGGCCGCGTTGTGCAACAATTAATGAAGGAAAGGAAAGGAAATTGCAAAGAATTTGGAAGGATACTCTGATGTCCCCACTAAGATTCGAAGCGAGTTCATCCCGCATACAAGCCAGTAAATTTTCTGCTTAATACGACTAGATTTAGTCAGACACAACTTATTTCGCACACGCTACACGTAGAAAATGTTGTATTGTGTGACTAGTTATTTCCTGGTCCTTTTAGCCTAATGTCCCCCATCTGTGGACAGTTGTGATCTGGGCGATGTGTCTGTTGCTAGGCAACGCGTGGATGACCCCAGACTGGTGAGACAAAATCCAATATTCCCCTACCGCTAATTGCCATAATATTCTAGGTCCTCATCAAGACTCATCGGGCGCTTCTAGGCAGTGAACATGACCGAACGTGGGTGACTGCGGACGAGAGTGGAATATGGATCGTTCTTACCTTTTCTTCGCACAAGAGGACACGAATTGTGGAGCTAGGAGAGTCGTGAAACAGAAAAATATAATCATGATTCCCATGGTATTCGACTGTGCTGGCGAGGCCCAATCGAACGACATTTTATTAAGTCTGTGCGGTGTAATTAGGGGAACTTTCCAAAATTCAAAGCAAATTGGACTTGAGGTTCTTATAACGGTGACTTTATAAATTATTGTATTCTCGAATGTGAGGCCGTGAAGTGTGGTAGAAGTTTATCAACTGTTCTTAAGAATATACTGCCTCCATCTTCAAGGTCAAAGAACAAACCAAGCAGCTAGTTCTTGTTATTAGTTTCGTGCAGTTAGGTGAGACTGAGTCTACTCTGTACGTTGGGCACTAATTGGCCTATTGTGCCAGACCCGGATAATAGTAAAATGTGGAGCATTTAGTGGATGGAGAATTGGCAGGAGAAATAGAAGTTCTCTGAGAAAACGTGCACCATTACCACTTTTTACAACCATAAATCCACATAACCTGACCTGGGCTCGAACCCGAGCAGCCGATTTGGGAAGCCAGAGATTAATCGCCTGAGCTATGGCACGGCTTTGTTGGTTGGTTTAATCGTTAGTAAAGTAGAAGCGTTTAAACATATGAAATCGTTAGGTATAGGTATATATATATATATATTAGTATCCTAGACGATAATAATTCGTGATTATAATCATGTGAAGGGCTTATGCCAATTAATTTCTGGAAATGAACATAACACCTAAATTGTTCTGCTAAAATTATACGCGTCATTACGGAATAATCGCGCGCTTGGTCACTACAAAGGCAGCGATAATGTCACGTATCGCGCACAGTCGAGATGAATGTTAGCGTAAGATATTCCACATGGTAGTGATTCTTATTCCTGTACCTGGAGAGGTGCATTAATATTATCTCTTATCAATAGGAAGATTGAATTTGTACTGTTCGTTCTGAATATGCATAAATTGGGCCGTCTCTTCTTATCAATAGGAAGATTGAATTTGTACTGTTCGTTCTGAATATGCATAAATTGGGCCGTCTCTTCTCTGGATCACGTGTTTCATATCCGAAACGACTCAGTATTCAACGTTACGTGTGAAGTTGAGAATTAAATCTGTTCATTATGCTTATCTGTAACGCGGATTGGTAAGATGTAGCCATGAATCTTAAAACTGCTAATTTTCTCAAAACTTTTTTTTTTCCTTGGCACTGCAGCCCCAGTGGGCCTAGGCCTGCCTCCATGAACTCCTCCGTTCACTTCGGTTTTTCTAGATCTTACACATTCGGTAGGACTCCTTGGGCGGGTGATCACCTCGTCGCAAGGCCTCTACCTATACACAAACACAGAAAAACGCACACACACAAACTAAACATTCATGCCCAGAGTGGGATTCGAACCCACGATCCCGGTTTCCAAGCGAGCGAAGACAGTTCATGCCTTACACCGCTCGGCTACCGTGACCGGCTTCTCAGATCTTTAGATCCTATAATAGAACCAGTCCGGAACATATAGACTGTGTTAACCCCTTAAAGGCACAGTGGTTACTATATGAACCACCTGTCTTACATCAGTAAACTCTAAATTTTACGTACATTTTGTATTTATATGTTTCGTGTGATTCTCAGAACAAACAACGGTAACTTCCCTAAGCGGTTGAATGTGAAGGTTACAGTTTCCTGGGATGTTTCTTTTATTTTTAAATTCATATAGTGGGGGGTGGAGTCCAACTGGGCCACTCGGCACGGCGGCCACTGATTGGCCTTTTGTAGCCTGCCCCGGGTGATTATGATGATGGATAATTTGATGAAATGAAGATTGGCAGGAGAAATCGGAGTACTCGAAGAAAACCCGCTCCAGCGCCACTTTGTCAACCACAAATCCCACTTGACCAGACCCCGTGATCGAACCCGGGCCGCCGCGGTGGGAAGCCAGCGACTAAACGCTTAAGCTATGGCGCGGCCTTCCTGATATGTTACTATGTGTGTGTTAGGAGACTGTTACTATGTTTCGGGGGGGGGGGACGTGGTATTTTTATTTTGAAAGTAGATCTATTCTGAAACTTGAGGCAGAAACTCGGCAGAGGATTTCAGTGTTAATCTAAACATGTTTCATGGTTTCCGATTTGCATTATGCGGACATCCGGACAGACAAAACCTTCCTGTTACGGGTTCATTTTATGCACTTCGTATCTATCTATCTATCTATCTATCTATCTATCTATCTATCTATCTATCTATCTATCTCCCACTTTGAGAATAGGGTATCAGCGAAACGTTTCGTTTCACTTCATTTTTTTTATCTGAGACAGTCGGCAGGGCTCCTTGGTTGGGGATCAGCCCGACGCAAGGCCGCTACCTACACACATGACAATACAGACACAGAATAAACGCAGACAAATGTCCATGCCTTGAGTGGGATTCGAACCCATGAACCCACAATTCGAGCAGGCGAAGACGGTTCATGCCTTAGACCGCGCGGCCACTGTGATCGGCTATGCATTTCGTGTAATGAGTGAAAATTGATTGCTCCGTAATTTTCTTCACCAGGTTCACTAAAAGACGTAGATGAATTTCAACGATAGACGCAGAAGAAGAAAGCGAACTGTGTGCGCTGCAGTCTTCTCCAGCTTTCCTCCATTTCATGTCGATTTCCAATTAGAGATGGCCATGAGAGCAGTCGTCTCCCCTTATTTTCCGGTTGCTTGAAGCCCCAACTGTGCCCATCCGATTTCGCTGCAAGCCTCGTTGAACATAAACGAGTTTTTGTTGCCAGATGAATCTGAGGATTTGAAATATCCTCAAAATACATTTATATGTCCAGGGCATAAGGCGATGTCCCGGAAAAATGATGCTTATATCCAGAGGGAGATGTAAGGAAGGGTCATGAGCTGCAACATAAAAATATGTAGACACGTTGCTAAGTGATGACTATATGAACAACGGCCGCTGCACGGCAACGACCGCTGAATAAGCAAATGTACGGCAGCCGTTTCTGAGTAACGGTTTCGCAAACAGACATATTTCCACTTCAACAATTGTACTACAAAAATGAAGATCGGCGTTTCCAATGCCGTCCGTGTTGAAATGTTATAAACGGGAGAAGTTTACATTTTAGTCAGTTGTGAGACATTCGCCAGTCAGTAAGGACATAAGCAAAGGATATTGTTAGGTCCATTACCAGTAAACTGCTAGTGGAAACAAACTGAGAAGACTTCAATGTGGTCTTCAGTCTTTTTTAGAGTGTGTAGATCAACGTTGGTGCTATAGTTGCTTGTAGGTGCTAGTTACAAGCAAAAGGTAAAGCTATCCCTGTAACATGCCGTGGAGGCCCATAGGGTTGTGAGACGTCAAGGCTCCCACATTTCGTAGACAATCAGTTCATAGATGGCGGTGAGGTTGTCAGCCTTACGCGTTGGCCGCCCTTTACCCCCAATTATATTCCTGGTACTCATTTCTGTCAGAGGCTGTATAGACCCCCAGGGCCATGGTGCGGCTGGAAGGATTAGGTAAACTGAAAATGTCCACATCATTGGGACTCGAACCCGTGACCTTTCGGCTTGTAACATAGTGCCTCAACCAACTACACTACACCAATCCAAACCCCGTCTATAGTCACTTATACACGTGAGAGTACTCACACCCGCAGTCAGTGTACCCGGACGTAGAACTCCACATCGGTTTCTATACCATTGCTCCGATAGCAGGCAAAGTTGTTTTGTGCTTTATTAAGCAAAAGGGAAGGTAACATTTTATTAGCGCTGATTTAATTAAACTCAACGCCATATAGACATAGGGGGAAGCGGAGGTATAGCTCCATCGTTCTTGACCTTATCACTTTATGGAGGAGAGTGCTCAGCTTCACGCCCCGGCTGCTTTTCCCCAGGGAAAATCTCCCGGTACTTAAGTGACAGGAGGTTGGGTGAGCCGCAGAGCCGATCTGGACGCTATTGAATAGAAGAAAATGTCGCTCCCCTGCCTGGAATGGAACCCCGGCCTCCAGCCAATAGCCCGTGGCTACATTGATTAAGCTATCTCGATTCCCGAGGGTCCAACTCAGTGTATTTTCTGTTTATCCCGTTCGCCTGGGCGGAGATAGAACCAGTTTGTGTAACGCAGATGTTTTAGTTATCTTTAATGTCAGGCAAACTGCAAAATAAGAAGTAGACTCTAAAAGGTTCTGACGATGTTGTATAACGCTCAGAATTATTGGGTTCTTGGACTTTGTCCATCGTCCGGTATTCTAGAGACAAGAAAACACAACGTTCGGAAACTGGATCTGTTTCCGTCCTGTGGCTGAGGTTAGCTCATTCTAGGGGACCAAACAGAGTAGGTGTCTTCCTCCCTCACTTGAGGATGGAAAGAGATCCAGTTTCCGAAATATTATGTTTTCTACTTTCTGGAATACCCGACGATGGACAAAGTCGAAAAACTGTTTATATACCACACAGTCCGTCAGTAATGCAACAAACTGTTCCTTCTTCCATTCACTTTCAATTTTGATACAATATATTTCGGCCCTAAATGGCCATCTTCAGGCGTCTTACTATACTAAAACTGCACTAATGTTATCCGTTCATCACGTATGCAACTATACGCTTCATAATTCAAAACGTCATAATCCTAGTCTGACTGGTATGCGCTAAAATAGCACACGCTGTAGTTCACTTTATTTAAATCAAATAAAATCTATTAAAATATTCTTTAAATTTTGCAAAATTCTTATTAAACCTCATAAAGAGCGTCGTCCACTTGTTGAGATCTATGTTCTATCCTTCAGATGTTTAATTGCAGCCTGTTATTCTGCTCAATAGCCCTCTGTTGTGTTAGGTCTGCAATCTGTAATTTTGGTCCTTGCTTGTCCGTTGTTCCCTCTAGCAGCGTGTGGTGTTGTCTTCACTTGTGTAGATGTGGTGTGCTTGCTTCCGTATGTATATATGCCGCAGCTCCAAAATAGTAGTTTCGAACACTGCAGTAGCCAAAGAGCTGAGTTTTAAACTCAGTTCATATCAGGAAACGTAAAAACTTCGCGATATAAATGCGCATACATAGAAATACAAAGTCACCACAGCTGTGTATACTACACCGCTCATGACGAGAGGGCAGTGTAGTGGAAGTGACCACATATACGGATTATGATACTTTAATGGTGTTAATATTTCATTTATTTTCATCTGAATACTGACAGTTGATTTGATTCAACATTTAATTACATCCAGATGCAACTCGTACCCAACTGGAAATATTATGTAATCAAAATAATAAACTTTACTATAATGTAGATGGGTCACGGCCGGTCACGGTAGCCGAGCGGTCTAAGGCATGTACTGTCTTCGTTCGCTTGGAAACCGGGATCGTGGGTGCGAATCCCACTCAGGGCATGGATGTTTAGTTTGTGTGTGTGCGTTTTTCTGTGTTTGTGTACAGGTAGAGGCCTTGCGACGAGCTGATCACCCGCCCAAGGAGTCGTACCGAATGTGTAAGATCTAGAAAAACCGAAGTGAACGGAGAAGTTCATGGAGCTAGGCCTAGGCCCACTGGGGCTGTAGTGCCGAAAAAAGAAGATGGGTCACGAGGTAACGTAGTTAGTTGAGGCACTAGGCTACAAGCCGGAAGGTCGCGGGTTCAATTCCCGATGAGGTCATTGGATTTCTTAAAGGACCTAATACTACCATCCCTGGGGTCGATCCATAAGTAAGTACCAGGAATCTTCTTGGTGGTAATTGGCTGCCGTCGCGTAAGGCTGACAATCTTACCGCCATCTATGAGACGATTGTCTAGAAAATGTGGGTGCCTCGACGTCTCACGAATATATGGGCCTCCGCGGCGTGTTACAGGGATAGCTTTATCTTTTTACTACAAGATAATGAGGAAATTTGGTCTTGTGCTTAATTAATTAACCACCGTTTCATGAAGATATATGGAGGAGTGGAGAATAACCCCATGCATTCTTAACCTCAGTTATAAGACAGAATTTCGTGGTCAACTTCACTTCCCGGTCGCTTCGCCCCAGAGAAAAGCTACCCGGTACTCTCTGGAAAGGAAGCTTGGTGGGCCCCAGACCCAGTCTGAACTATGTGTAGCTCAGTTACATTTTTCTGTGGTTTTGTATCGTTTTATATGTACAGCCCGCTGATGTTAGTCACGTCGTCACCCAAACACATGGAGCTGTCTACATCTATAGAAATAATGCTTCTGGTACTGTAAAAGGCAAATTTATGTCCTTGTGTTTCACTAATTAAGCATCACACCATGAAAACATGTGGAGGGGTGGATATATCTATGGCTCTACAGCCCTTTGTTGGAACTTGGCCGCTTCTTCAGTCTCTTAATCCTATACACAGGCGGCCGGACTCTTTGGAGGGGGGATCAGCCCGCCGCAAGACCTCTACCTATACACAGAATAAACTCATACAGACATCCACGACTTGAGTGGGATTCGAACCCACGATCCCAGCTTTCGAGCGAGCGAAGACAGTTCATGCCTTAGACCGCCCGGCCACTGTGATCGCCAGAATAGGTGTATAGGTAAAAGTATTCTTGACTTCGGTACTAGTTGGACCGTGAGCGGTGAGCTTCACCCCCTGGCCGCTTTAGCTCTGCGAAAAGAGTCCCCAGAACCCATTCGACAGGAGGCTGGTTGGGCCAGAGAACCGGTCTGAACTACATGGAGAGGGGAACAATTTTGTCCCTACCGGGACTCGAACTCCAGCCCCTCTGACATTCATCCTGTACCCAATTGCTATACAGACTGAGCTATCTCGGCTCTCTGCTATAATTTAGGCAGCGCTAATTTAAAGTTTACACAAGCAGAATTGCAGCATTATGAAACAGAACATTCGAGATACGAAGACATGTTATAGGTTAACGAGGACCTCATGTAAGTGCAAAGGTTTCAGGAGCGATTGAAAACTGAGACCTCAGTTACCCCTTTTTGAGGTCAAGTTCCGGAACCAAGCAATAACATCCGCTCGCAAACTCTCTCACGTGCCTCCCTTTCTTCAGAGCAACACCGATCCAAGGGACACAACAATGTGTTTTGGCCCATCATAACGTGGAAACCATTTTATGTTTATTGATGTTTAAATTTTTTACAGGCACATATAAATCCCATTTTATTAAGACTTTCAAAACGATGTTTATTACTGCATCTACAGAGTTTCTTTATCCAAGAGTTAGACAATTTTTACAGGCTGATATAACGGTAAATTTTTCCTTGTGCTTAGCTAATTAAACGCTACGCAATGAAGACGTATGGGGAAGTGGATGTATAGACCCACATTTTCTTCAAGTCGGGGCTAGTTGGAGGTGAGTGGTAAGCTTCACGCTTCGGCCGCTTTACCTCAGAGAAAGAATTTCGGTACCAATTATACAGGAAATTGGGCGGGCCCCAGAGACGGCCTGGACGGTATGAATAAGTAAAAATTCTTTCCGCTACCAGGACTCGAATTCCGATCCCTTGAACGACCAGGCCGTTGCCAGTGGCTATACCGACAATTATGAAAGGTCTGAGTCTGGATTGTATGTGTTCTAACCGAGAATTGAACCTCATTTGTCCCGAAATGTAAAAACTAAATTGATTTGCTTCATTCATTTTTCTTCGGGCTCGATTTTTACTTTTTGGTCCTCTTGCCATTTTAACCGCTAAAGAATAGTCTTCCGGGATGGAGTCTGGCTATTGTTATGGTCTATTTAGTACAGTTCAGAAGCGCCATCGCTTGAACCAACTTGCTCAATTGCCCACCTTTTGTGGAACCCGAAATTGCATCGTCGTGTGTATAGAGTCCACCTTACCGTGATGACCTTTTGTACTACTGGATCTGCGGTTCTCACTACTCTGACCCTTGGATGTGAATCCGCGTAGACTACGAGTGATTATAGACGGGGTTTGGATTGGTAATTGGATTTATTGAACACTTATAATTCGTAACTACAGCGTTATCGTTAATTTACCAACTCTTAAATTCACTACAACACGCATTGAGACTTCTCAGTCTGCTGAGTCTTCACCGGTTGTCGCCTAGTAACGGCTTCAAACATCCTAGTTTCCTCAGCTTCCGTGTTCACGTCCCCATTGTTCGGCGACTGTCTCACAACTCACTAAACTGACTGACTGCTGAATTGCTGCTGGTCCTCGCCAGCACAGTTATTCTTGTTTCGGAGTCACACTGGACTCATAAGCATATTTTACTGCCTTAAGCGTCTAGGAGCTTTCGGAACTCTTGCTCCACTCACTAAACTCTAAGACTTGTCCTAATTTAAACACATTGGCACGGATCTTATAGAAAACACCTCTCCCAACATTTATGTTGTTGCATCACGTGGCTATCGCTCGGACCGCGTACAGAACACCATTCTTGTGTTACTGTTTACGATAAATGATACAAACTCCGTCCCAAGTGCAAACAATATATATTATATGTCTTTGATCTTGCTCTCTTCTACCCTAACAATTTTAAATTTAAAATTTAAAATTTAGAGAAAATTTTAAAGGATTTTAAAATTATAACTAAAGATTTTATAGTGCTACTACAGGAAAATCAAAATTTACGTGTGCAAAATAATCTACATACCAGACAGATATCAACGAGGTAGATGTTGATAATAACGAAGAAAATAACATTGTGTTTTTTAAATGTTAAATTTTAGACTGGGTTCAGTGTGGCAGCAACGTAAGAGTATACACCTGATGATGGCCGTTAGAGGCCGAAACATGTAGTGTAGAAGAGAGCAAGATCAAAGACATGTAATATATATTGTTTGCATTTGGGACGGAGTTTGTATCATTTATCGTGTAGAGTGCAACAGGATGCTTAAGCTGTGGAGTGGCCAGGAAGATTAATGTAACTACACACAAAATAAAGTCTTCAAATCACACGTTAAGTCTTCGCAGACTGACGTCTAAGTCTCTTTCAACAATTCTCTTAAGACGTCTGAAATATAATTCTCTCTCCAGGTCTCTTGATGCTCACTGTCCCTAGTTTCAATTCTCTCTAATCCTCCTTAGTCTTATGTTGTGACTGACGGCCAGTCGGCCAGCCTATCTTGGAATAAAGTACCCACCTGGGGCTTACGACCAGATTTTAATTACTCTAAGACAGTTGCGGTTTGTTGATGTTGGGCTCTCTCTCTGACGAGAGGACGGGCCTGTCGTTTACAATAACTGCTGGCCTTCCCCAGCACAGTCATTCTCGGGTCCGAGTCTCATGGGACTCATGACCATATTTTACTCTCTCAAACTGGAGACTTCCCTTGTACGACTAGCAGGGTCACGGTCGACCACGCCTCCACACGGGTTTTTAATCCTAAGTCAAAGTCAAAGTCACATTGCTACTGACGGTCAGTCAGTCAATAAGTCTTGGTGTCAAGCCCCACGTATTTAATACTGTTTGACAGTTACGGCTTTGTTTTTGTGGGGCGCCCTCTCTGACGAGAGGACGGATCTGTCTTTTGTATATGCTACTGGGCCTTGCCAGCACAGTCTTTATCGGGTCCGAGTCCCTAGGGACAGGCGACCATATTTTACTATCTAAGATTTGAGACTTTCCTTTTCGTTGTCTCCTACGACTCGCAGGGTCAGGTGGAAGTATTCGACCCCGCCTCCACACGGGTAGCTCCTCCTCTTCTTATCCTAGTCAGAGTCAGAGTCAGAGTCAGAGTTACTTTACGACTGGCGGTTTACCGCCAATCAGTTCGTCTTGGTATCAGGCCCCTTGAGGCCCACACTCACAGCTCTCGTTATATAGCCGCGGCAAGGACCACATAGAGAACATCTATTATTGTACAGATGTATTATCACGCAATTGCCTAGCAAACAGTCTCGGAGTGTATTGTTATAGCAATGGACTCTCTATTTTTGTCACGTGCTTAAGGGGGAAGGTGTTTATCAGCCGTTGCATAGGAAAGGCATTTTTTCAATTGTCTGCGTATTCGTTATCACGAAAATGCATTTAGCGACCTGTTGCCTAGCAATGGATCATATTCCGTCACATTACTTGAATTTCTTGGATAGCTGAGCAACTGGCTACTTCTAAAGGACACTGGCTCATGGCGTTAGGCGGCTAATTAATGTTTCTCTATTAATCCACCCGCATATTTTGACAGCTGCGTTCCCTCCGTCTGTACGAGTTAGGCCAGCTGCTTCGTTCCCACGCGGGTTCAAACTCGGCGGAGGTCGTGGAATTTTTAAGGGCGGACAAATTCAGGGAACAAGTCCTCCGGGAGGCACTTTAAGCCGTGGGTCCCGTGTCGTAGCTTTACGGCACGTAAAAGAACCCCATGTCCTAAGGGGACCACTGAGCCAAATTCAGCACATTTCCCGCCCAACAGTAGTCTCTAACGCCTCTGGTAGATGGGGGAGGCATCGAGATACCGCTGAGCCAGTAGAGGCCGAACTCGCTGGCTGAGTCGGGACTGATGGCACGCACCAATACCGGTAGGGAATAGAGACTGGTAGAATATCATAGGGGGACGCACAATGGACCAACAGTTGGTCTAAGTGCATGGGGAAACCCGCCCTCTCTAAAATACAATACAATACAATAGGCTAGCTGCTTTGTTTCTTGTTGAAAGTCAGAGAATGAAAGTTGAAATACTTTATTTACCAGAGCAAACGTTGCTTTGTAACATTCGTTCCAGTTCAACATTTTAACTCGGTTTAGTGAAGCCTTGAACTGCGGGCTGCAGAAAGCTGCCGTGACTGGTGGGAGGAAGGAAAACGGGTAATGATTGAGCAATAGAACGGATGGAAAGGGGCAATAAATATATAAAACTCGATGACTTGCTCCTGGCTGCAAGCCGGCCCGTCACACAAACTCGGCTGCTCCCCTTCCCACCCGCTCGTGACGGTGGGCTGCGTTTGATTGCCGCGCTGCGTGTTCAGAACGCAGAGTAATCTCGTCTCTCTCTTGCTCAAATATTAACAACTGATTAGGTAAATGCATTCAGCTAGCGCTGATGAACGTCAAAATTTACATAAAAGCATAAATCTGCTCATTTCTTTCTCGGAATTTATGCTTGAATACAATTTAAATAAAAATGAAAATTTTATTTAAAAATCAGAGCAAAATTAAAAAAAAAACGTTTTTCAAATTATTTCTATTAGAAAATTAAGATTCCGAACTAATTTGTCCGTAATAGAAGCCGGGATAGCTCAGATGATATAGGGACGGGCTGAAAGCCTCATGAAGTTGGGATCGATTCCCGGCATGGGTATGAGATTTTTCTCTTTTCCACAGTGTCCGTACCGGCTCTGCTTCCAGCTTATACTCATATCCTCGTCGTAAGCAGCCGGAGCGTGAAAGTGACTGCTCATCCCTATCTAGTTCCGAGCTTAAGAATACACGGAGCTGTGCCTACATCCCACAGTACTTCTTCCGAGCGTGGAGAGAAAAATCAGATTTTACATTTGAAAACACTTGCTTCGTCAGATCGCTGAATTGAATAAAATATTCATTGAGTTTTTTGTAATGTAATAATATATCAATTTATTAATTATAAAACAGCCGATCTAGGAGCCGGGATAGCTCAGTCAGTATAGCTACGCGATGGAAGACCGGGATTCTATTCCCGGCAGGGCCCAGAAATTTTTCTCTTCACAGGGTCCAGACCGGCTCTGGGGCCCACCCAGTCTCTTACCAAATGGGTACCTGGGGCTTTATCTCCAGGGGTAAAACGCAGGGGCTTTAAGCTGTCCACTTTCATGCATCTAGTGCCGAGACAAAGAATAGTGGAAATATACCTCCACTACAATACACGTCCTCAGAGCATACTGCTTAATTAATTAAGCACAGCGGTAATTTTATTTTTTACCTTTAAAATGACCGATAAATTTCTATGGACAATTTTAAATCCAACACATTCCAATTGCATTACATGATCCAGACATAACCTCAAAGAGTCATATCTCAATGAGCCACTTGGAAACCTTGACCTTACATAATGTGGGCTTGCATAGATTGTAGACTGCATAGTTGTGACTAGCGCCCGATTTCAACTGCATTACATTTTGGTGGAGGAAGTCATGGATATATATACACAAACACTTACATGCTGTCATGTGTCACAGCGACTAAAGACCGGGTTAGGTTTGATAATTGGATTTATAGGATACGTAGAGGTTGTAACTACAAATAATTATAACAATTTTAATGACTTTCAGACTACAAAGCACTCCACGCGAATCTCTTCTATCTTCACTAGTCTTCACGGATTTATAACACAGGAACTATAAAAATCCCCCTAAATCACACACTCCCAATATCACTGTACTACATCAAAGATAAAGCTTTCAAATCACACGTTAAATCTTCACAGGCTGACTTCTTGTAATAAACCTTCGGGTTCCATAAAATACTGGGAAATTCTTGAGTAGCTGCAGAATTGACGGCTCCTCAACAGAAGCTCAACTCCAAGAGTAATTAATTAATTAAAATTTTTTATATAGATAGCCACTGTATACCGTCTCACAATAAGGTCATTAGATCGGTACCACAAACAACAAATGAATTTCCGGGTTTCAAAATAGTGTCAGTTTCATGTGAGGTTGGCGAGCAGATCACATGACCAGCAAATCAGTCTCCGCCGAACGGTTCATGCTCTTGGTTATTTTAGGCAGCCTATGTAGGCTCTTGTTAATCCAGCTGTTATTTTATGAAATGGATTGTTTGCATTCGGGTTTTCTGCTGATTCATTCACGCAGAGGATGGAAAAGTAGAGTGCAGAGAATGTCGTAAAAACCTCTGCATGAGTTTGCTAATGCACCAACTGAAATGTGAAATAAGTTTACACAACTATAAAGGCTATTTCTTTTAAACCTTTAAGGCCCAGTGGTTACCATGTGTACCGCCCGCTTTAACACACTAAAACTCTGCGTTCTGCCCAGGGACTGTACGTTTAGCGGTTAGTCGCTGGCTTCCCACCGCGTCGGCCCGGGTTCAAGGCCAGATCTGGTCAAGTGGGATTTGTGGTGGACAAAGTAGGGCTGCGGTAGTTTCCTCCGAGTACTTGGTTTCCCTTGCCAATCTTCATTCCACCAAATTCTCCATCATCATAATCACCTGGGGCAGGTACAATAGGTCAATCAGTGGTTGACGTGCCGAATGGACCCAGTTGGACTCCATCGCCCACTATAGGAATTAAAAAATTAATATATGTGTTTCGTTTGGCATAACAAGAGAGTCGTTTTCTTACCGGGAATCGAACCGGGCATATTCCGAATGCAGATATAAAGCGTTATCGCTTGAGCCAACTTGCTTAGTTTGATTGGTCAAGTTTTTAGATTGTAAAATAAGTTCGGACTTGTAATAGAATTTGAGCTGGGATAGCTCAGTCAGTATAGTTACTGGCTGCGGCTGAACAACCGAGGGGTAGGAGTTCCAGTCCCGGCGGGGTCAAGAATTTTCTCGTCTCCACGCCGCCCAGACCGGCCCTGGGGCTCACCCAGCCTCCTTGACAATGGGTTTCGGTGACTCTCAGATCAGCTGGAAGGGAGTATGGACATTAAATGAGATAATTCTCCATTTACTCAAAGATAGCTACAAATTTGCCGATCAGAATGTTCGCGCGGTCTAAGGCATGAACTGTCTTCGCTCTTTCCATCACTGGGATCATTGTTTCGAATACCACTCAAGACATGGATGTCTGTGTACATTCATTCTATGTTTGTGCTGCCCTGTGTGTGCAGGTAGCGGCCTTGCGAGGGGCTGATCCTCCGTCTAAGGTGTCCTACCGACTGTGTGTCAAAGACCAAAAAACGGAAAAGAGGCCAAGGTCCAACAAAGGACTGTAGAGACATACAAATACATACAAATGCATGTCCCGCATTTTCTACTGGTTCCATCTACAAGTGATACAATATATACAGTTTAGTTTTAGATCTGTTATACTGTTTGTGTCCTGTTCAACATCGTGCGAGTTTTAATTCAATTTTGTGTGCTTTTTATTTTGTTTCTATATTCATCAGATCATACAATCAACGCTTTGAAATGAGTATGAAACCTAAAAGGATAACAAAAAATATAACTCAAAAATTCTTCTCTGAATGAAAGAGTGTCACAGTTTCTCTGCCGCTTTGTGAGTTTATGTTGGCGTATCTGTGAACCTTTCACTCTGATACAAAGCCTTTTACTGACAACCCTCTTTCCCAATTTACCCGAACTGTTTATAAAGTTAGGAAGATTTAAATTTCATAATGTTACTATAAACAATACACTCGTAGAGCTGAGCGTGATCTCGAAATATTACCCTGGTCACGTATTTAGGGCATACTGCCAATACACACTAAAACACTTTGTTTATTCTGCCATTAAGTTTTCCAATAAATGTTCCTGGACGTAGATCCCTATTAAAATAACTCTGGTATTCATTACGTACTCAAATTAATACATGGAATATATGTAACACCGCCGTGAAATCAGTGACAAAACATTTTGCATGAAACGTATATTATACTGATGTTTCTGTTATTTTCTGAAACCAAAATTTTCATTATGAAAGGTAAAATGTAAAGTTGTCCCTTTAGTTAATTAAGTAATGAAACCCCACGCTATGAAGACGTATGGGGGAGTAAAATTATAACTCCACTATTCTTGTTTTCGGCACCAGTTGGGGGTGGGTGCTGAGCTTCATGCCCTGGGGAAATAGCTCCCACTACCCCTTGGATGGGAGGCTTTATGGACCCCAGAGCAGATCTGGACGCTGAGCAGGAAAGAAAAATCTCTTGCACGTTCCTAGAAAAGAGCCCCGGCCGTCAAACCTGTAACATGTCACTGTACCGACTGAGCTATCCCGGCTCCCAGAAGTTAATTATACTCTTCAAAAATTCTGTCTTTTATTTCTTTTCTGACTTAGTCAAATGCAGACCTGAACGTAAAAAGTATTTCTCTAAGACGCATTTTTAATATTACCATCCCATCTATGACTAGGTCTCCAAACTGGTCTCTTCTTCTGGTATTTCCAGACTGTAGTGGCATATGAAAGTTCTCATTTGTCATATACGTGACAACCCAGTCAGCTGATGGTTGGCTGTTCATTTGAGCTCTGCAAGGGAGGTTAAGAAGAGATGGCGCTATAATTGAGTTGACAGTTGACAAGAGTTCTGCAGGGGCGGCTAAGACAAGAGGACATGGAAAATCTCCACTGTTAGAACCCGCTGCTAGGGAACAGTTGTTGAAGCCACTGAAGACTGAGAGAACTTAGTTTGTGCTAGTGATTTTAAAAGTATGGTGATTAGCCGTAGAGGTGTAATTAACTCTTATTACGAGTAGTGTGTGTAAGTTTGTCAATATATCCAATACTCGATCCATACCCCGTCTGTAGTCACACGCCCCAAAATCGTGACAATATATGTATTGGACTCAGAGCACAAATCATGACACTCATGATATAGTTTCTGTCCGTCCTCCTGTTATATCTTCTCCTCATTATAGATTAAGGCAATATTTGTGCCTAGTGAAGCAGTGAGTTCTGAGTACATTTGGAGCGAGGTTTGTATTATAGCTTGCGTTCATAACCTCTGTACAAGGAGATGAGTTTTCGGCTTCACCTTCAGAGCCCCAAACACCCACTAGACAGAGGGTTGATTTGGCGAAGTTGAGGCAGAAAAATGACCGCCTCTGTGGTCTAGTGGTCAGAGTTCCTGGCTACAGATTAATAGGTCCCGGGTTCGATTCCCGGCCCTACCAGATTTTCTGAGTAGTGGTGGTTCTGGAACGGAGTCCACTCAGCCTCATGAAGATACTTGAAGAGCTATTTCAAGGAAATAACGGCTCCGGTCTAGAAAATCAAAATTAACGGCAATGGGGATCCGTTGCGCTGACCACACGACACCCTCTATCCCTGGGAGTTGACACTAACTTCGCCGACAAGCGGCGGTCGCTCGGTCGGTATCGTTCGCTTGCGGAATAAAGCCACGGAGTTTGTTTTGTTTGTTGAGGCAGAAAAATACCTGCTATTACAGGGTTTCGGAACCCTGATCATAGTTTCTATGCCAGCTGTACAGCCTCGGTTCATACCCCATCGAAGATTCCACTGTTGCAGATCCGGTACGTCCTGTAATGAAAAAGCCTGCGCCGTGAACTCGAAATCTTCCAATCTGCATCTTATTTAAACATATTGCTAATTCAAGCCCCTCGCCACCTGCAGGCACGATTTTGTGAAAATTGGTTCTGAAATATGACGGGGTTATGGAAGGCCAGCATCTCTGGTACACATATCAGCCCATCTGCACGCGTTATTAATTCATAATTCGCTAGTTTTAGGCAGTGAAGGGGGTATAGAATGTGAACCTGTGGGGAAATAACTCCCCGTATTTTCGAGTTTCACCCTATAATAGCTGTAATATTAATCGTTGACATTTGACCTTTTCTAGTGTTATTTACTGAAAGGGAGGTTCTGGCTGCGTTTCTCGGTCAAACGAACGGATATCTTGACTAAGGATTTACGTGGTTTTCCTCACTATCTCCAGTAATTTTCAGGATAAAGTAAGTAAAATGTAAAGCTATCTCTACAAAACTCCGTTGAGGCTCATATGTTTGTGAGACGTCGAGGCTGCCACACAACTAGATAATCGGCTCACAGATGGCGTTGAGGTTGTCAGCCTTACGTGCTAGTAGGTAATCAGGCCGTGATCTTTTCATATTTCTCTTTCTTTATTCATTTATTAAAGAAATATCGATAGCTCAGTCGGTATAGCTATGGGCTACTGGCTGGACGGTCGGGGTTCAATTTTCGGCCGGGACAAGTGGGTTTTTTCTTCCACAGCTTCCAGACCGGTTCCGGAGCTCATCCAATGTCCTATGCAATGGGTACCGGGGGCTCTTTCACAGAGTGTGAAGCGGCAGGGGAGTGAAGCTAACCACTCCAATTCCAGTGCCGAAGTTAACAATGGTGGAGCTATTCCTGTACAAACGCCGTACGTCTTCATAATATGGCGACTCGTTAATTAAACATAGAGACAAGTTTACCTTTTTTTATCCATTTTATACCATCATTCTAAAAGCTAGTGGTGAATTTGTCCCTAAGTTTATCTAAGTAAACACTACGCCATGAAGACGTATGGAGCAGTGGAGGTCCGCGATCATCTAATTTTACGCTATGTGATCTGAGTTACTGAAATCATCATGAAATAAAAGCTAAATGAATCTGGAGAAAACCGGAAGAGACCTGCCTTCCATAATTACATTTCCGTTGCCGAAGGATGACGAAAATCTGGATCACCAAGTCGACGATAGAGAGAGGCATAACTTGGGATTCAAAGCAGCAGGCCCAAAGGCACTAACTGTACACAGTTCATGATGATGATGGTGATAAATCACCTTAAATATACATTGTTAGTAAGAAAAAAGCTAGAGGTTGCTGAACTTTCGGACTTTGTCCATGGTCCGGTATTTTAAAGACCACAACGTTTCGGTAACTGGATCTGTTTCCGTCTTCAGGCGAGAGGGTCGGAAATACCCACCCTGAAGTGCCCTTTAGCAATTGTTAACCTGGTACAGTGACTGAGATTAGCCCTTTCTAACAGAACCAAAAAATGAATGCATATAGGGCATCGGTGGGAAAGCCAGAAGGAAAGAGACCATTAGTAAGACCAAGGCGTAGGTGGGTGGACGATATTGAAATGGATCTTAGAGAGATAGGATGGGATGGTATGGATTGGATTGATATGGTTCAGAGTAGGAACCAGTGGAGGGCTCTTGTGAACATGGTAATGAACCTTTGGGTTCCATAAAATGCCGGGAAATTCTTGAGTAGCTGCAGATTTGGCTTCTTTTCAAGAAGGGCTGAGCTCCATAAGTAAGTAAGTAAGTAAGTAAGTAAGTAACGGAACCAAGAGAGTAGGTGATAGCCACGTGCTGACCTGAGGACGGAAACAGATCCATTTTACAAAACGTTGTGTTCTTTGGAATACAGGACGATGGGAATAGTCCAAAAACCCAGTGGTGTCAACCATTATCAGAATCTTGAAGAATGTGCGAATATTCATTTCATTAATCAGTAATCTGTCAGACGACAGGTCCACAGTCTCTTCCAAAACAGTTCCTCCACTTAATGCGATCTAGAGCTTTCTCCTTAAAATAAAAATGTATACAAAACTAATTCAATGGAGCTGAGTCTTTCTTGAGAAGCTTCCAGTCGCTGTTCTATTCAGAAATTTCCATAAAGTTTATGGAAACAAAAGGTTCATTACCGTGCTTACAAGAGACCGTCACTGGCCTCTATCCTCAGCCAGATTAATCCAGTTCATGTCATCAAAATGCCAGTACCATCATAGTAAATTTGATCTATAATAAATTACCACCGGAGAGTGCGAGATACACAGAATTGCAAAGAACGTATTTGTGTGACCGTGGTGTGAGGTTTGGCACTCACAGTATCGCAGAATACAACTGCACATATGATGAACACTCGGCAGTGGGGGGGAACTATGTAACAATGCTGACATATATCGCCTGTCGTAGTTCGTGTTCAATAGTAATTTATATGTACGTCAATGCCCAAATGAAAGCAATCGATAAGTCAATTAAATTGAAGCAAAAAGAGAAAGAAACAAGTCATTCCATCCCAGTGAATTTGAATGCGTTTATGTAACATAAGCCTCTGTCGAATGATTGTGCTTTCAACAACAAAATGTTTCATTCTAATACATGAAAAAGACGGAGTGAGGTAATAGATCTCTTAAATTGAGACCAAGTTAAGAAATATTGCAGGAACCGGGATAGCATAGTCGGTATAGTGAAGGGCTAAGGGCTGGAAGACCAGGGTTCGATCCACAGTAAGGCAAAATAATTTCGGAGCAGCTCTGGTGTTCACACAGCCTGGGGCTACCTCTTGGGGGTAAAGCGGCTGGGAAGTGAAGCTGACCACTCGCCTCTAACTAGTACCGAAATAAATAACAGTGGAGCTATACCTCCACTCGTCCATACATATTCATGGCGTAGTTCTTAATTACTTCATTAAATATAGGGACAAATTTAAGAAACAGTGGATTTGAGACTCTGGCAGTTTTGACTAAGACTGTCTTCTGGTATGTAACGCCGTGCAGTCCGGTAGAAGTTAAACTTCTCAGAGAAACATACTGCCCCATTTACAAGGTCGAAGATACTGTCAAATGTAGGAGTGACTATAGACGGGGTTTGGATCTGTGACTAGATTCATTGAACACTTTCACACACGGCTTGGAATTACAAGCAATTACAGCGCCAACGCTGATCTCCACAGTTCACAAATCACCACAGCACCCGCTAAGTAATTTCCCAGCCTGTTGCGTCTTCACCAGCCGTTCCCTGGCAAATGCTTCTAATAGTGAAGATCCTTCAGCTTCACGCGCTTCACATCCTCCCATGCAGAAATGACTAACAAACTGACTTTGTTCCTTGCTTGTAACATCTCGACAGAACCACGTGGAAACACCCCGTTTCCGACAGTAACTATTGTTCCGTGCATATTCGTTGCAGCAAGAACGTGTTTACCGAGTCATTGCCCAGAAATTCCCGTTGTTTACAGAGTCACAGCTTAGCAACTGGTCTATACGTCACAATATTATAAGAAAGCTAACTTTTTTGTTCGTACATTTCTAGCAAAATATCGGACAGCAAAGAAAACATCCCAGAAGGCAATACTCTTCCTAACCACAGAGACAGCTACGAAGAGTACTGTTTTGGGGATATAACGCCATATAGTTCATTGAAAGTTAACGGACGTTTCGGAGAAAAATATAGACGATTTTTTAGAAAACGTCGGTTGACTTCCAAAGGACTACACGGCGTGGTATCCCAAAGAATAGCACTCTTCATATGTTCTTATTTGCCTATTATGGAGGACATAAACTTCTAAATATGGCATGTAATGAAGAAACATTCTGTTCAACTTCTTTGAGGACGATTCTCAATCAGATAGTGGTGTTGATCGTTTCGTCATTGCTAGATAGTTAGTTAGTGGGACCTATTTTCGAAATACGATTGCAATTCAAACCGCCATACCGATGTTCTCCTAGCACCCCAAGGCTCTCTTTCGTAAGGTTGTCTGCTCAATGTATGACAAACTCAGAGATGTTTCAGAAGTTCATGGGTACTCGCCTTAAGAGGTTAATGTATAGTAATGTATGTAATGTAATGTTATGTAATAATTTTCTTAAAAATAATTCATTATCATCATTGGCAGAACAGCCAATTTTTAGCCATAACCTTTCTTAGAAGATCCTGTCAGATTGCATCCAGTTTTCACTTCCTTAGATTCAGAAAAAATATTTCTTTTCACAGAGCAAGGTCGTCAGCCTTGCGTTCAACGTCCCAGCCTGGAGAGCCAGGTCACTGTATTTATGTCTCCAGTGACGGGGTGGCCCAGTTACGCCCCCAGGCACCAGATTTCCCTTTTCTCGCCTTCTGCGACTCTCAGGGTCACGGTGGAGGTATTCTAACTCTTCCTCCACATGTGAGTTATTAATTATTGAAATAAGTGGATGGAGGCGTCATGAATATTAGTAGCTACAATTAAAAGTATTTTTGAAAAATCGCTATTTTTTATGCAAGCCTAAATTTTATTGGGCATTCGATGACACTGAATATATAAATGTTTTATCGAAATGAATATGTAAAAATACAGTTGAATATTGCATTTTTAGGTACAAATATTTCAAGCAATGAGTAGACGATTTTTATTAGTGTATCATTTTAAGCACCGGTATATGTAATTATTAAAAGTCAGTATTGGTATTGAAAGAGAATCCACAATGAGAACCTAGATAAACGTAGTTAAAAATAATGAATCATCAGTAATTGAAACATCCGGCTTGCAGTTCTCTTTTTGTTAGATAACTTTCGAAATAAATGCTATTGAGAATTCCTAAATAAATCTAGACTTGATTTTCTGCGTGATTTGTCATTCAAATACAGATGTCTCTGGATGCGAAGCAACGTTTCTCTCAGTTCAGACAGTCTTTGGCCGCTGGCCATCACTTAAATCACTTGAAATCACTTGAAATGAGGATAGCTTAAAGCGATGGCTGGCGGCCAAGTCTTTCACGATACAAAACTTGATGTATAAAAGGATTGTTTTTTACTTTTCAGTGTGGTGGACTAAGCTAATTTCGCTCAACCTTTTATTTCTTTTATTTTTAGTCTCATCTTTAATACAGATATGCATCAAAATTATTTAAGTGCTTGTAGAAACTCAGTGGAAGAATTTTGTAGAAAGTATTTTACTCTTAGTTCTCACAGGTGAAGTTGTTCCTGTGCTTAATTAATTAGGCACCATGCCATGAAGGCGTATGGGGGAATGGAGATATGCCGCCAATATTCTTGTCCTCTACACTAAATGGAGCTGAGTAGTCAGCTTCACTCCCCAGCCGCTTTGCACCCTGGGAAAGGGGGTACCCATTGGATATGAGGCTGGGCGGTCCCTAGAACCGGTGTCAACGCTGTAAAAGCTATCTCTATAAGAGGCCCTGGAGCCTCATAGGGTTGTGAGACGTCGAGGTTCCAACGTTTTCTGGAAAGATGGCGGTGAGGTTGTCAGCCTTATGCTCCGACCGCCCTTTACCCCCCAGGAAGATTTCTGGCACTCATTTCTGTTAGAGGCTGCGTCGACCCCAGGGCCATAGTGGCGCTGGAAGGATTAGGTCAGTTGGGTTTCGACACTGTGGAGAACATAAAAATCCCTTATCGCATTCCTGGAATCGACTCCCGTCTATCCACCTTGTAACTTCTCGCTATACCGACTGATCTGTGCCGGGTATGCTAAATTATGTATACTTACAAAACATTAGGGTCGCACCGTAGCTCAAGCGGTTAGTCGCTGGCTTCCCACCGCGGCGGCCCGGGTTCGATCCCGGGTCTGGTCAAGTGGGATTTGTGGTGGACAAAGTGGCGCTGTGGCAGGTTTTCTCCGAGTACTTCGGTTTCCCCTGCCAATTTTCATTCCACCAAATTCTCCACAATCACCCTCACCTCTCATGTGGGGCTGGTACAATAGGCCAGAAGTGGCCGCAGTGCAAGGGACTTAGTCCCACCCCACTACCAATAAAAAAATTAAAAAAACATTAATTTCACTCCATAGATTAGTAATAAAACATTTTGTGGGTTATATTACGAAGCTGTCAATATCTAAAATAGCACAGCGGTGACTGGAAATTTTTATATTCTGAGATGTGACACCGTGCAGTCTAGTAAAAACTCACCGACTAGTCGACCTGCCTCCACCTTAGGGTCCGAAGAATAAACCAGGCAATAATCAAGCAGGGCGGTTGGCTTATTCTTCCAACTTGAAACTGTAGAGCGTACCTTCTTCCGGAACGTCGCTGAAACGCACACAGACATCTCTGCCTTAAATGGGATTCGAACCCACGATCCCAGCGTTCGAGCGAGCGAAGACAGTTAATAACTTAAGGCAGTCGAACATCAACTGCGTCAAGACAAGCATCAAGACATAAGACAAAAGACGCAGTCTTGCTTCATTCGTGATTCGTCAGCATGATGCTGACGTAAGCAACATGACTCAGACCGGTATGCGGCGATTTTCATAATCTCATTCGTTTCAACTGTGCTCCTTTTTTTGCGACATGTCGCAGACATCGTGTCTTGACGCATGCCGGTGTGCGGCCTACCTTAGACCACGCGGCCACTGTGATCAACGATCTGCCGAGAATACTTCTTGTATTATCAGGAAGTTAGTTAATTGCTGAGTTTGCGTAATTACATCTCCAAATGAACAGACACCAGTATTCCAGCTGCCAACTAAACCAGCGTGGCTTCTGCTGAAACGTCTATACGTAAGTGCGGAACGCCCTTGTGTTCTGTTCACAAGTACATTTTATGGTTCAAGTTCGTTACTCTCTCGCACTGCGCGCCATTTCTACTCCTTTTTTCTTGCTCCTCCGTTGATTCCTTTATGCGATTCCTCATTTGTCTGCACTTCCAAGCATTCTTCCACTTTCCCACCCTCTTTTTTTTGGTCTTTCTCTAACTCTCATCCTTCATTCAGAATTTCTTCTTTCTTCCATCCACCCTTTTTTATTCTTTTTGTTCTAAACAACCCTTCATCATTCGCTTCGTCTCCCTGGTACACTGCCAAGAGCGTTTCCTCCTAGCATACCGTTGTTACATACACTGTCCAATCTAATTTGCCGCCTCTTTTGGACAACCAGTCTAAGGCATGAAATTTCTTCGCCAGCTCAAACACTGAAATCGTGGGTTCGAATCCCAATCGAGGCATGGATGTCTGCGTTTATTCTGTGTTTGTGTTCTATGTATATTCAGTATTCAGTATTAGAGGGAGTGTGTTTCCCCATGCACCGCGATTAGTAGTCTATTGTACGTCCCCCTTTAATTTCTACTGTCACCATACCCTACCGGTACTGGTGCTCGCTATCCGCCCCTTTCTGCCAGAGAGGTCGGCCCTCTTCTGGCAGTGGTACCCGATAACTTCCCCATCTACCGGAGGCATTGGAAACTACTTGGGCGGGAAATTTTTGCCTAATTTTGCTCAGAGGTCTCATAGAGACATGAGGATCTTTTACGTGCCGTAAATCTACGATACGGGACCCACGGCTTAAAGTCTCTCCAAGAGGGTTTGATCCCGCGTACCTTGAGTCATGAGGTGGGAACGTTACCCCTAGACTACGGAGGCCGCTGTTCTATATGTAAGTAGCAGCCTTGCAATGTGCTGATACCCCATCCAAGGGATCCCACCCACTGTCTAAGATTAAGAAACTGAAGGGAAAAGAAACGTTCCACGGATGCCTGTGTTCCAATTGGGAGCAAAGGGTTCAGAGATAGGTACACTGGACAGAGCTTATCCGAAATGCAGTTGGACATTCTTCATTATCTGTATGTACTTGGCCTTTATAACTTTTGGTTTTCCTTCTTACGGACATATGGATTCGTCATAGATCAATAGGCGTAACGGCGGATCTACGGGTTTGACGACGGGATTCGATCCCTGGCAACGTCCAGATCGGCTCTGGGGCCCACCTAGTCTCCTCTCCAATGGGTAATGGGGCTCCTTTCCTGAAACGACCACTCACTTCCATCTAGTGCCAAGCTCAATAATGGTGGAGCTATACCACCACTCTCCTGTGCGTCTTCATGTCCTTGTGCTTAAATAATAAAGCACATGGATATATTTATTTATTTATTTGTGGGTTATTTAATGACACAATCAGTACCTCTGTTAGTACATTTATGTATATGTTACTTAACGACGCTGTCAGCAATCTGTTAGTGTATTTATTAATTTGGAGCTTCATAACTTGTACTTTTCTCCAAGTGTAATTATAATGATCAAGTCAAGGAGGCTGAGGTGGGCAGGGCATGTAACACGAATGAGGTAGAACAGGAATGCATATAGGATATTGGTGGGAAAGCCAGAAGGAAAGAGACCAGTAAGAAGACCAAGACGTAGGTGGGTGGACAATATTAAAATTGATCTTAGAGAAATAAGATGGGATAGTATGGACTGGATAGATCTGGCTGAGGATAGGGATTAGTGGAGGGCTCTTGTGAACACGGTAGTGAACATTTGGGTTCCATAACATGGTGGAAATATCTTGAGAGGCTGCACAACTGACGGCTTCTCAGGAAGGGCTTAGCTCAATGAAGTTAGTTTTTTAATTATTTATTTATTTATGTGTTATTAACGACACTGTCAGTAGCTGTAACTGTAAATCATCAAAGTATAAAGTTATTAGTGAATAAATGATTGAAAGTTATTTGGAAAGAAGCGCTGTGGCCTTAGCCTGGAGAAACTAAAAAAAAAAATTATTTAAGATACTTCAGTCAAAATAGCCGACTACCGAGCCCGGATTCGAGCCGAGAACTTCATGATTAGAACTTTACTGCTACTAAAACTTGTTGTGTGCTGAAATCACATTTCGAAAATAGTGTGTGTGCTACACAGAGGAGTTAACCTTTACACTTTACGATTAATTGTGGAACGGAGGAAGATTGCAAGCAGTTCGACCTGCCTCACCTCAGGGACTGCTTTCCTAAAGCGAGTGCGCGACCCGTGACTTGCGTAGCTTCCTGTTAATCCACGGTTCATCATGTCAGACCAGATATATAGAGGTTAAGGGAAGCTTCAACATCCAAAGAGCTGATGAAAGTCTGTCGTCGAATTAACATCGAAAAGTTTGATGAGAAGTAAGGTCCTCATTCGCCGGTAACGGTAGCCGAGCGGTCTAAGGCATGCACTGCCTTCGCTCGCTCGGAAGCCGGGATCGTGAGTTCGAATCCCACTCAGGGCATGGATGTTTGTGTGCGTTTTTCTGTGTTTGTCTACAGGTAGAGACCTTGCGACGAACTGATCATTCGCCCAAGGAGTCCTACCGAATGTGTAAGATCTAGAAAAAACCGAAGTGAACGGAGTTCATGGAGGTAGGCCTAGGCCCATTGGGGCTGTAGTGCCAAGGGAAAAAAAAGGTCCTCATTCATTCCATTCTGCAGCTGGTTTTCTGATTGAATTGATGCAGCATCTGAAACCGACAAACAGAACGTGCTTACCTTACTTTCCTCCTTGTGTTAAAAAAAAAAGAAACTCATGAGATCACCTTGTTGTTCGTCTGTCCATCTATTTGTTTATTTCCCCAAATTTTTTATGCTTTTGAGGCTTGTGAGGTCACCTACCTGTCTGTCTATCTGAATATCCCCTCACTTTCTGTTAGGAGACTTACGAGGTCACCTTGCTCTCTGTCTGTCTGTCTAAGTGTTTGTCCCCCTTAATTTTTGAGGCTTATATGAGTTCACCCACTTCTCTGTCTGTATATCCCACTAATTTTTGTGAGGAAGCTTATAGTATCACCTTGCTGTCTGCGGGTCCCCCATAATTTTTATGGTTTTCTATGTGGTCCGTGTCATATCAAAGGAAAGTAAGCGATTATTTCTTCCCGGAAATTTTTGTGTACTTTATGAAATCATCTTGCTGTATGTGTGTCTGTGTGTCTGTCTGTCTGAGTGTTTGTGCCCCCTCATTTTTAGGCTTATGAGATCACCTTGCTGTCTGTGTCCCCTATTGTTGCTAGGAAATGGGCCGTGTCTGTATCTGCCCTCCTCAGTCATTTTCTGTGCGGTCCGTGTCATATCAAAGGAAAGTAGACGATTAGTTTTTCCCCGAATTTCATGGAGGGACATAAGGATACTGACAGAAAACATACTGCTTGGGAGTCAGACAATTCAAACTAATTAAATTTGCACATTTGATACAAATGATCATGCAATAAATTTAGTAGAATTTGAATTTCTTTTCCAGCAGATAAAATGTAAACTTATCCGTGGGCTTAATTAGTTATGCACCATGACATGAAGGTGCGAGAAGGCAAGGTTCGATTCCCGGTAGAGGCAGGAGACTTTTCTCTTCTCCATAACGTTCACACCTACTCTAGGGCCTACCCAACCTCCTGTATATTCTGTACAGGGGGTTGTTTCCCGGGAGGTAAAGAGGCCGGTGCATTGAATTAATTTCTAACTTCCATCAAGTGCCCAGTTGAAAAATGATGAAACTATACACCTACTTCCTTATACGGATTTTCATTTAAATAAATATTAAAATTCTTGTGATTTTACATATTTTAATTAGTTTTATTTTATTCTGAATTATTTCTCAGAGGTTGTACAATATCGTCATGTGGAAGGTAGAGTGAAGAAGATAGAATTTTAATCTACGTTTAATATAAATGAAATGATGCTATTACTTTTTTCTACTAATTTCTCTTATTAAATTGGTAGCTGTCAGGACGGATTTATACAGTCTGCTCTCAACTGGTGCTCGTGGCGGAGACAAGTATAATTAAATAAGTTGTCTCTATTAACATCATTACGGCCCTTATCAAATGGAAAGATTCAACAGAAATTGTCAGTTGGTTGATATAAGGAATTAAGAGAAGTACCGACGCTAGAGGCTACAGCGTTTTGCTGTAATTTGCGGTGGACGACAAGAACTGAGCCACCAGACGCCTGTTTACTGCTCGTAGGTACATGTAACTCCCCATAAACATGTAGGATAAGAGTATTACTTAAAGGTTCACTGGCTATAAAACCTAATGGTATTGTAATAATTACAAAAATAGTATCTGTTAGTCTTGACCCCAAACTCCGATGGAAGGAGCACATTAAGAAGAAGCAAGAGGAACTGCAAATCAAATTTCGAAAAATGTCCTGGCTGATCGGACGTCGATCAGAACTGTCAATGTACAACAAGCTGCTCCTGTGTAAACAAATGCTGCGACCAGTCTGGACACATGGCGTCCAACTATGGGGATGTGCGAAAAGGTTCAACATCGAAATAATCCAACGATACCAGGACAAAGTACTAAGACGCATAGCAGATGCGCCCTGGTATGTACGCAACAGGGACCTCCATCGAGACCTCGGTGTCGAAACAGTCGCATCCATTATTGCAAGATACGCCACCTCACACGTCAATGAAGAAGCGTCCAGGTTCCTAAATGTGGGAAACCTAACCAGGCGGTTCAAACGGACCAAACCTTACGAACTAGCCAAGTAGCCCGAAAGGGATCCGATGGGCGAACTTAACTTCACATAATCTTAGTAACTTAGTGACAAATTAAAAAATATTGTTAGTTCAAGCGAACTAGTCTTTGTAACATTTTGCTTGCATCTTGTAGCAGCCAATAAATAAATAAAAAAATATATGTTAGTAAGTGACACCGTATAGTGCGGTAGAAATTCGCTGTTGTTTCGGAATAATACATTGCCTCCATCTCCAAGATCGAAAAGTTTCCTTCGTGACTCGTGGGGGTTAGTTAGTTAGTTAGTTATTGAAGAGGGTGGGTTTCCCCATGCACCGCGATCAGTTTGATCTATTGTGCTTCCCTCTATGATATTCTACCAGTCTCTATACCCTACCGATACTAGTGCTTACCATCAGTCCCGACCAAGCCAGCGAGTTCGGCCTCTACGGAATTGGCGGTATCTATAATGCTTCCCCCATCTGTCAGAGACTACTGTTGGGCGGGAAATGTCCTTGAATTTGGCTCAGTGATCTCCTTAGGAGATATGAGGTTCTTTTACATGCCGTAAAGCTACGACACGGGACCCACGGCTTAAAGTCCCTCCCGGAGGACTTGTTCCCTGAATTTTTCCGCCCTTAAAAATTCCACGACCTCCGCCGGGTTTCAACCCGCGTACTACGAGTCATGAGGTGGGAACGTTACCTCTAGACTAAGGAGGCCGCTGACTCGTGGGGGTTACTCTTCTTACCCAGTTCAGTCGGTAAAGCAACTAGGCTACGAACGGGATGATCGAGGAGTAAGGGCAGAGGCAAGAGACTTCCCATTCTACATAATAGTCACGTGTTTCAGTGACTAAGACGCGGATCTGGATTGGTGAATCGGTTTATTGGATCTTCATTAGTTGTAACTACAGTTAATTCTTACACTGTCAAGATACAGCACATGTAACGTCACACACTAAGTCTTCTAATTCTTCTTCTGGCCACATTGCTGTTCTCTTGGAACTTCTGAACTCAAGTGAGTCAATTCCAAGTCCCGTATTGTCTTATATCCTCTCGGTACGGATCATGCACAGAAAACGACAGTTCAATTGTTACGTAGCGCAGTCCATACAGAAAACAAATCACGTGATAACTATCTCACCAGTCCATTGGTGCGCTGAGTTTTGCCTAGAAACGAGTTGTAAATATTCCTCCTATTGTTGCGTGACCTTACGCGAGAATGTGCTTATAGCACCGTTTCCTAATTCAAACGTTACAATATTCAGATCGGCTTTGGTGTCCACCCAGCCTCTTATACAATGGGCATTGGTGGTTATTCCCGTGGTAAAGCGGCAGGGACGTGAAACTGACCACTCATCTCCGCCTAGTGCCGAGGTAAAAATTGGTGGAGCTGTACCTCCACTCTCCCATATGCTTTCATGGCATGATGCTTAATTAATTAATATTAAACCCCAGGGATAAATTTACCTTCACTTTACCTTGCGATGGATCTCTACGTTCCTCCGAAACGTCAATAAAATAACGTCAGACTACACGGCGTCACATCTCTAAAGACTGTAAGCTTCATAGTCACCGGCAGTAGAATCTCAGGACTCACAACATTAATTCTAGTTGAAGAACCGGAAATCAGACAGATTGACGGAACATGAAGCACGAAAAAGGGAGAGGCTGATTCTTAATAAAGAGATTTTGTGTTTAGTCCTGAAGGAAAGACAGCCATTAGGGTGGTCCTGTTAACGTTCGTGACAATTGTCTTTTATTAATGATAAAATTATTATTTTGGATATTATCCATTTTCTTTGTTATATTTAAATTATAAAACTAGCTCTGTCTAACGACCACAGCTGAGTAGAGCTCACCCTTCAATAACCTGATAAAGGAAGCAGATCGAGCTTCCGAAACGTTATATAATTGAGAGAATGAGAAGTGCCCACCATAATAATTTTGTATTTCATACCAGTAAAAGTAAAGTGCTTAACTGAACATGCACTATGCCATTAAGACACATTGAGAGTGTACATGCTTTTTTCTCTCTTGGTTCATTCTTCCACCCTGAAGATGGAGGCCACAATTTCCTTCGAAACGTATGTTGACTCATCAGATTGCACGGCGTTATATCCCATAAGATAAAGCTTTTCAAATAGAAGCATAAGGTTCAGTAAACTTTTAAGCAAGTTTTACTATTTTGTAAAGTTGTCCCTGCGTTTAATTAATTAAGCATTATGCCGTAAAGGCATATGGGGATTGAAAGTATAGCTCCACCATTCTTTACCTCGGCACTAGATGACGGTGAGTGGTTTGCTTCACGTTCCAGCCGCTTTAACTGCAAAGAAAGAGCCCCCCTTACCCATTGGATAAGACGCTAGGTGGGCCCGAGGGCCGGTCTGGACTCTGTGGAGAAGAGGAAAAGGTTTTCCTTGCGGGGAATCAAACCCCAGTCATTCAATGAGTAGTAATACCAGTTAGGATACTTATAGTATTGAAGATAATATTAAAATGGATTTCAGAGTTTAGAATGTAAGAGTATTGTCTGCTGTGGTTCAGTAGGACTTCCAGTGGTGGATTCTGTGAGAACTCTAATGGAATTTCAGGTTCTATGAAAAGAGAGCATTCTTGACGGGCTGAGCAAATATCAGTTTTTCAAAACGAGACCGTAGTTTTCAAACCAGGCCTCAGTTTATACTCCATAATAGTCTTTAGAGATTTTAATATGTCACGTTTTGAAATTATAAATTAAGTCTACACATTTTGTTTTACACTCAGAGGTACAGACGTATTGGCCAGACATTTGACCTCTTAGCAGAGACTTTATAATTCATGTGACAACCTGAGTAAACTTTTCCTCCACTTCTGAAGGCAGCTTGAGTTTAAATCGATAATTTAATTAGAAGACGCCTCACAGTGGTACAGCTCTCGTACAAGGAGAAAATTAAAGGTTCTGCAAAATTAACTTCTTCCTAGTTGCACACAATATATCTACCTTAAACTCAGTGATCAGTTCGGATTTTGTGTTTGGAAGAAAAAAAACAGCCTTAAATAAGCGGTTAAAACGAATTGATTGCTTCCGAAACGTCAGTTGACTTTCACCATATTACATGGCGTTACAACCCAGAAGACAAAGCAGCTTGTAGACTTCAACACTTACTTATTTACTCACTCACTCATGGAGCTGAGCCCTTCTGGAGGAGCCGCCAATGCTGCAGCTACTCAATAATTTCCCAGCATTTTATGGAACCCGAAGGTTCATTGCCGTGTTAACAAGAGCCCTCCACTGGTACCTATACTGAGCCAGATCAATCCAAACCATATCATACCATCTTATCTTTCTAATATCCTTTTTAATATTGACCACCCACCTACTCCTTGGTCTTCCCAGTGGTCTCTTTCCTTCTGGTTTTCCAACTAATATCCTATACGCATTCCTCGTCTCCCCCATTCGTGCTACATGCCCTACCCCCTCATCCTCCTTGACTTGATCATTCTACTTATACTTGAGAAGCGTACAAGTTATGAAGCTCCTCATTATACAGCTTTCTCCAGCTTCCTGTCACTTCATCCCTCTTCGGTCCAAATATTCTCAACACCCTGTCTTCAAACACCCTCAGTTTATGTTCCTCCCTTAATGTCAGAGACCAAATTTCACACCCATGCAGAAAGATTTCAATACTAGATATCATGATTACGTTGCAATGGAAGTATGAAACTATTTACGTGTATTTACAAAGAGCAGCATGGAAAGGCTTAAAACTCTTCTTAAGAACACTGTCAGAATTTTAGTGTACTTATTTTATTCTCATTTTTTGAAAATTTTATCAATTTATTTTAATTAATTTCATACAAGTTATTCATGATTTTCTCGCCCTCTTCCGTCGTAATACCGGTATGGTAGCTTAAGCATGAAGAATACTGTCTTCTTGAAGAAAACATCGTGTAGTAAGGTAGATGTTCACTGACGTTTCGGAGGACCATGTTGCCTCTATCTTCAGGTTCGAAGAGTAAGCCAAACAAGCCATCACTGCTCTGGCTTGCAGACCTTAGATCTTCTTTCCCTACTGTTTCTAGGTGATTACTTGCTTGGCTTATTCTTGACCTTGAAGTTGGATTCTCTAATCTAATCTACGTAGCTACAAACAGACCCTCGTTATATAGCCGCGGCATGGACCACATAGAAAACACCTTCTATTGGGATGCGTGCTTACAGCTCCGTTGTCTAGCACTGGGCATGGCGAGGACCACATAACACAACTCTTCTGTTGTCAGAATTGTTGTACTACCTAACAACGAGCTGTAGCATGGTCCGCAGAGAACACAGCTCCCATTGTTGCGTCACTGCAATATGAAATACGTAAACGTGAACGCAAATGGATAAAGCACCTGGTTAGAAGGGCAGATGAAAAATGCATAAACAGATCTACAGTATAAACCAAAGTGGCGCCAAGATAGAGACAGATTTTCTGAAAGATTGAATGAATACTTGAAGTCAATATCTCATGAACTGAAAAATTTGACTGGTCTATTCATCATCACATTGCAATAATATTGCCTTCTATTATTGAAAAATTTCAGGTTATTTTTAAGACAACACGCCCATCAAGAAAGATGGACGTGGTAACCATTTTACGGCCAATACAAGAAACTGGCATACGTCACTAGAGAAACAATAAAAAAAAATCAGATTAGGCAGTTCAGGCGAGTCTTCCCAACAATTCGGTGTTCCAGTTGATCCAATATCATTAATTTAGAAGAGACACCCACCGCTGACGATCAGCCTCGGGGGTTAGCAGGTAGCCTCTCTAACTGGCTATTGGTCCCATTTCCGAGCCACACAATTGCATGAACCAGCCTGTGGGTCGCGTACCAAGAAAGGCTAGAAATCTCAGTAAAATTTGTCCCTTTGCTTAATTAAACAACACACCATGAAGACACGTATGAGAGCAGAGGTGTAGTTCCACTGACGGACACTGATTGGATACAAGAATTGGTGGGCCCCAGAGCCGGTCCGGGTATTGCATAGAAGAGAATATCTGCCGTCCCCGCCGGAAGTCGAACCCCAATTTTAAATTATCAACTCTGTAGCTAGTTACTATAGTGGGTTACTGCGTTTCTTTAAACTCATTAATACATTAATATGTAAGTTATGATTATGTTGTAAATAGATTTGATTAGCGGTTGAGGCACTATGCTACAAACTGGAAGGTCTCACGTTCGATTCCCGATGATGTCATTGGATGTTTCAATTGACCTAAACTTTCCAGCCGCACTATGGCCCTGGGATCGACACAGCCTCTAACAGAAATGAGTACCATGAATCTTCCTGGGGTGGTAAAGGGTGGCCGGCGCGCAAGGCTGACAACCTCACCGCCATCTGTGAGCGGATTGTCTATAAAATGTGGGATCCTCGATGCCTAACAACGTTATGGGCTTCCACAGCCTCTTACAGGGATAGATTTTCAGCTTTTATTTCATCAAAGATATACTGACCACAAGCTAATTGTGTCTCTCTATAAACAGTGCCCCTTTGGTTTGAGATGGGTCCATTCGGGTCTATTGAAGCCATCACATTTCGCTATGCGCCTGGATCTATTGAAATATTAGCAAGATCCATTGGCTTTGCTTCCAGCAAGACTCCGCTAGGCAAGAAGATAAACTTATTCTTCTTCAATGCAACAGAGAACAATAGTTCAGTCGTCAGTTCATCAGAGTTGAGAGTGGGCCTCAAAGTTAGTAATAATTCTTCGAGCTGACAAGTTTACAGGCAGAGTGATTTATTTTCAAACCGTCTCAGTTGTTATTTCTATCGATTTGAGTCCCGCAGTCGCTTAACTGGCATATCTACGTAGTTACTGCGCATGCTTACATATTTCTTTCTATACTGAGACCACGTATGATAGTCCCTCCAATGGTGGGGATGGTAACTAGAGGCTTCCACCCCTCTTCTTTCTTTTGTGCTAATCTCCAGGACCATTTGGCGTATATCAATATTTACCATACTTTTCATTTCCTGGAGCTCTTTCCCCTTCTGTTCATTTAACTACGCTCCCAGTCGAAATATATTGTCACATGTATGAATGACTATAGACGGGGTTCTAATTGGTGAATGGATTTATTTATCACTTATAAAGACTACTCATAAGTACAGGTGATTACGGCGTCACCGCTAATCTCCATAATTCACAAATCACCATTTTTCAGCCAGCTGTGTCTTCACCAGCCGTTCCCGGCAACGGCTTCTAACAATGGAAATTATTCAGCTTCACGCCCTCAGGTCCTGTCTTCACAGCCTCCCGTGCAGAACTGCCTAACAAATGAGTTTTTCCCTTGCTTATAACATCTCAACATGGCACACGTAGAAACAGCCCTTTTCCATTGTTGTAATACAACTGTTGCATTATTAAGAATTTGCTGCCTAACAACGGGAATGTGTTTACAAGCCGTTGCTTAACTGCCAGGTTACTCAACCGGTTGCTCCAAACCTCCCGGTTATAACATCTCTCCCCGGACCGAGCATAAAACACCTTTTCCAACAGTACCTCTATTGTTACATGAGTATCAGTTGCAGTGGGAACGTGTTCACCGAGCCGTTGCCTAGAATCGGCTGTACGCGCTACAATACATACATATATACACATTTGTACATACATATATAGAGGGCCTGAGAGAGGTCAGGCCGAACACGCCCTAGTTACAAATATGAGGCCACCACTCCACTGCGGAAGTCATAAAATGTGTGAACATACTTAATACTTGTAATTACTTTCACAATTTTATTTTAAAAAATTAGGTTATACAATAGAAATGATTTACAGTGTTTTACAGTTTACACGTCGTGTACATATATTTGGCATTAATTTTAGAGTTACATATAAAATATCATTAAAATTTTAGTTATCTAAACGCTACAGACGGATATTAGTGAAATGCCAAAAATGACAGTTAAACGGAATCCCCACATTCTTCCATTCTTTATCTGCTCCTCTTATACCTTTACGTTGTCGAGGTAATTTTATTTTCTCTTGACCTAAGACAGTCGGTAGAACTCCTTGGAAGGGGGTTCGACACGCCACAAGGCCGCTACCTAACACAAACAGAATAACAAACACAAACAAACATCCGTGCCTTGAGTGGGGTTCGAACCCACGATCACAGAGTCCGAGCGAGCGAAGACACTGTAAGCGGCCCCACATATTTGCTTGCTTGTTATAATTTGTTAAAGAAGAATATATTTGTGGCACTCCCTAGGCCAAGGGCCTGCTGAATCCCTTCTATATATGCCTAAATACATAAAGCAGTTGATGTATGGAACTGTATGTTAGTGTATGACCTTGCGGAAGGGGTTGGCCCGGAGAAGTGGCCGGGTGCTTGATTCCAGGACCTTATTATACGAAACTGCGAGTAGAATCCATTATTCCATGCATAGGCTCTTGCAGTTGCCATAGCGACGAACCAGAGAAGCGCGGCTCGTGGGCGGTAATCAAATAAACAAACCTCTTGTAGGACAATCATTATTAGTGGCAGTTGCACATCCGAGCGGACCTCTCAGCAGTTGCAGCCTGGCGTACTAATCTGCATCCTATTGCTCCCTGTTTACTTTTCATATGTGATTATTTTTATACTTATTCCTTTCTCTATCTATTGTTCTGTTTGTCCTTCGTCTCATCCATTCTTTCATTCCTTAAGTCCCTTTTCTTATCTTTTCCTTTAGATTATCTTCTCTTGCTTCCTCGTATTATTTCTTTCCTCATTTTTTCTTGCTTGCTTCATTTCTCTACATATTTATCTATTTTCTCTCTCTTATTTTTCCTCTTTCTTTCTTTGTCTTTCTTGTTCTCTTCATTTTTGTCTTCCTTTCTTATTTATTTCCTTTCTTTCTTTCTTCCATTTTATTTGGGGGTACGAGGTAGCGTAGTTGGTTGAGACACTATGCTACAAGCAGGAAGGTCGCGAGATCGAATCCCGATGAGGCCATTGGATTTTTTCTTCAATTTGCCTAACCCTTCCAGCCGCACTATGGCCCAGGGGTCGACTCAGACTCTAACAGAAATGAATACCAGGAATATTCTTGGAATATTCTTGGGGGTAAAGGGAGGCCGGCTCATAAGGCTGAAAACCTTGCCGCCATCTATGAGCCGACTGTCTAGAAAATGTGGGAACCTCAACGTCTCACAACCCTATGGGCCTCCACGGCCTGTTACAGGGATACCTTTACAGTTTGTACTTTTACTTCCATTTTATTTGATCCCTCATGCTTTATTCACTTTTGTAGACTTTAATTTCTTATCTTTGTTTTTCATTTGTTGCATGTTACCTCTTTTTCTTTGTTTTTCACTTGCTTTATTCATTCGTCTTTTCCTCATTTTTTCAGTTTTTGCATGACATTTCATATTTCTTTATTAATTTCTAACGTCCTCCCTTCCGTATGTCTTTTTCCTTCTTTTTATCTCTCTTTCTGCATTAATTTTATCTATATTTCCTTGTTTCTTCTTATTCCCTTCAGCCTCCATTACTCCTCTTGCAACAGTCGACCAAAACAATTTGGCTAGCACGTAACACAGTGACCACGCCCCCTTCTGCATGACTTGCAGCTCCACTCTGCCAGAACCGAGCTCTTGAACATGTTTATGCATGCATGCTGAGAATTCATCCACTTGTCTGGCTCTCTTCCATAATGAAACGCAACAGAATAGAGAACCTATACTTCATACAGTTTATAATGCACGGTTACCGCATTGTCCTCATTAATCTAACATAATATTTTGCTCCTTAACATTTATTACGTGCAACGTTAAGAATTATGTCCCAGCAGAATGAACCATCTGGCTGCTTCCTGGTCACGCGTGAGTTTGACTATTGCGTGCTGATGTTTTTGAAATACAAGCCCAACAATTCCCAGCATGGATGATTACGCCTAATTCTATACAAGATCTACGATGTTAGACACGTCAGCTGGGAGACCTGCAAGTACTCAGCTGAGTTTCTTCATGATTCAACTCAGTCCCTCCAGGAGAAATTAGCGCGGAACCTCAAACTACTGACATACTTTGACGAATGAGAGATATGCACCAATCTCGGTGAAGTTTTCATCGCAGCGAAAATTCGTGAGGTGGTAGCTGATATAGATTATTTCTGTAGAGTACTAGTGAATAAGCTGATTGTCGCTCAGATGCAACGTTAAACTTCATTACTGTGCTCAGAGAAGTCCACTTTCGGACTCTGTCCTAAACCAGTCAAATCAGTTTCATAAACTTATGTCCTGTTTCTCTAATATTCATTTTTAGCCTACTTTCTTTAGTTCGGAAACTAAAAGGAGTCTTATCAGATAACCTTGCTGGCCGCATCTATGTGTCCTCCACTAACGTTGTTAGGCACTTGCTTGGTAAAAACTTTCCCGTGGCAAATGAATACACACGCAAAGATCAAAGAGCTGCCGGATGCGGTGTTTTCTTTGCGATCCGAGTCATGTCATATATTCAGAATGTAGGAAAGGAAAGTAGGAAGAGGGGTGTCTGAGGATTCCCAGAGCCGTCAGACACTAAAATACGGTCATGGATCACGTGGGACTCAGAACCAAGTATCATTGTGCTGCCGAGGTCCAGCAGCAATTTAGCGGAGAGGCAGGCCAGTAGGAAAATTGTTCTTTGAGACCTTTTATAATATTATCATTCCATGTAAGCGCAAGCCTCGCAAGTTCTGCATTTATTTCAGATATTTTGACTAAACTACCTTCCCCCCCCCCCAATGTTCATATTTTCAGTAATGAGTTTAATTAAATTTAAAGTTCTTCTGTTATAATTGACTACTGTGATAGTATGCAGCAAAGGAAAGTTGCAGTGCAGTTTTATGCTGTAAGTAAAATATTTCACAGAAATTTGTACAGCATAAAACTTATAATCATACTTGGGCACATGAAAGCCGAGGTATGAGACGGATCTACTGCAGTACAGCTTCTGAAAAGGGCGCTTGAAAGTTGCGTTTCCCTATTTATCGCCCCTATTCACCCAGGACGGACTCCCCCACTTTTCTCCGGTGGGTCTGAGTGATCACTTGCTTACAACCTACTTCCTTACCTAACCTATTCATTACTCTACGCATTATATCCCTGAAGATAGCGGCAGAATTTTCTTCGAAACATCACTACGAGCATACAAAACTACAGGGTGTCGCAACGCAGAAGACCACTGCCTATAATTTATGTTTAAGTTCATGTTTGTCCATGTAGAATCCCCGAGTTAATCAGCTGCGTTGCGTACAGTTTGAGAGGCTGAAAGTTGCTCAGTGAAGAAATTTCCCGCCTATATTCGTTGCCATGTTCACAAGAGACATTCAATTCTATTTGTTCTGAGCCAGCTCAATCCACTCCATATCCTCATAAAATTTTCAAGTACAGACGGATTTGCTTCAAATTTTTCCCCGTTTTATACATGTTTTAATATACAATGATTATGTAGAGAGCCACTGAATTATCTCAACAGACGTTTGAGATATATTCAGTCTCGGAATAAGAGTGCAGTGTGATGCATACCATATCAGTTGACACTATTTAGAAAGGGGTACGAAAATTGCCCCTCTTGACTCCTCACATCCCTTAGTCTGGCCTGAAATTCGAACCATACACGCCTCAAAACGATGAAGGAATTGTATTCGCTATTCTGCATTTGAAATCAGGAGGCGGTTACGCGGACCACATAGGAAACACCTATCATTCTCGTCGCGTATACTTACAGCCAGCAACGGGCTGTTTACCAAAAATCTGTCTCCTCGGGATCGTGCTTATCGAGCCGTTGCCTAGCAGTTGGTAGATACGTCACAATATTAAATTGTGGGCTATGTAATCGGTATCGTTAGCTCTTTCTTCAGGAATAAAGCTGGCAGGGTATTAAGCTGACTACTCATCTACAGCTAGTGCCAAGGTCAAGAATGATGGAACTACAACTCCACTCTCCCTTACGTCTTCACGGCGTGTTGCTTAATTAATTAGGTCTGGGAGAGACATACAGTGAGGTGTCATTGAAAGCCCATGGCATTTTCTTTCGCGATGTTGCCAACACAATGTATGGCGTACACCGTGTTCACATTTCAAGACGCAGAATATTCCACGATAAGGTTGAAATCGTATCCGAGACAAACGTCCTCTTAACTCGATATATTCCCACTGAAAATCGATGAAAGCGAGAAGGGTCGAATTCGGGCAGCCATGTTGCCATGTCGGCAACAGAAGCACGCCACTTTCACCTCTGCTGGCAGTCGTTAATCTTCAATGATGGGGTGAAAAATAGTTTTCCTCCGTTACCATGGAAACGCTGTCGTAATTTATCCGCTTGAATTGTCAGCGATAGTGTCCATATGCCTCCGAGGGAAAGTGGACAGTATTTCTTATCCGTCGATGTTCAAGCACTCAATCCCTCACGGAACAATAGTAGCTCAGTGACTATAGTGACGGGTTTGGATTCAGTTCGTCAATGGGCAAGATTTCCACGTTCTTACCATATTCAGGATAGTGTCGGTATAGCAACGGGCTACGGGCTGACCGGCCGGAGTTCGATTCATGAGAGGGATACAGCTCCTCCACAGCTTTCAGACCGGATTTGGGGCCCACCCAGCCTCCTATCCAACTGAACAGGAAGATCTTGTCCCGGAAGTAAAGCGGAAGAGGCGTGAAGCTGGCCATTCACTTTCATCTGGTAACGAGGTCAAGAATGGTGGAACTAAAACTCAGTTCCCCAATATGTCTTCATGATGTAGTGCTTAATTATTCAATAAATTAAGAACATACGTATCTTTACCTTCATATTCTTACTGATTGTGGGTCCAGCCAACTTCCTGGATGGCGGGACCAACATGGCCTCCCCTGAGAGGAAGGGAACCTCGGTCTGCAAATCACCACTCACGTCAGTTCAGTGCCATGTTAAAAATTCGTACAGCTCTACCCCCAAATTGGCAGTCTTCACGAGGAGACAGAGGTAGAGAGTGTGAGTTTGTGTTTGTGTTTGTGCGTGTTCGTGTTCGTATGTTTGTGTTTATGTTCGTATGTGTGTGTTTGTATTCGTGTTTGTGTTCGAATGTGTGTGTTTGTATTTGTATTTGCGTTTGTGTTCATATGTCTGTGTTTATATTCATGTTTTTGTGTTTGTGAGTGTTTGTGTGTCTCTATTCGTGTTGTGTTTGTGTTCGTATGTGTGTGTCCGTGTGTGTTTGTGTTCGTAGGTTTGTGTTTATGTGTTTATGTTATTTTATGACACTTTCAATACCAGACACTATATGCCGTTTGGATGACAGCTGCTTATGCATTGGAAGGGATATGAATGGGAGCGGTCTTGGCTTAACTGACGTACTGTTTCAGCATTTGCCTGGAGGGACTGAGGAAAACCACGAAAATAGACTGTCCCGTTTCCAAGCCGAGACTCTCTCGAATACAAATTTACGTCAATTAAGCCGGTTTTTGAGGTGTGATGCCGTGTAGTACGGTAAGTACATTTACCTTTCTTCCTGAAGATCAGCAAAGTACCATGACACTCGAGCATACAGTCTTCGCCTGTCTGCATGTGTGGAACCTTACAACTTCTCCGAGCTGTTTATTATAGAGGAAAGAACTGGACTCCATGACAGGCGCTCACTGTATCCTCGAAATGAAAGTCTTGCAACTTGGAACCGTAGTTTGTTTCTGGTCGCTATAGCCAGTTCAGCGGTTTAAGTTTCGTTGCAAACTCGACGGAACGGGGGTGCTGTATGTGGACTGCGAGTGTAACTTGTCTCTGTATAAGAGGATTGGGAGTGGTGAGTGGAGTTTGGTGGTGTGTGAAGCAAGGAGTGGCCCCATTGAATTTCACGACATGTCTCCCGCGAGTAGGGGGAGAGAACCCCTGAAAGCCGTTTAGTTTGGTTTAATTGCAATCTACCACCAGCCAACCATCGAGACAGCGGCGCGGAGAAACAGGAGCGTTGGGGGGAGGGTCTATTCCTTTGTAAAAGCAAAAGCGAAGGCGCGCAATTTCCAGTAAAAGGGATGAGTTTGGTTCCGGAGGATGAGAGATGATTTCACGGGATGTGGAAGGAGTTACTTTTTGAGGGTTGGTAACAGAAAAGCTACGTGGCAAATCGATATTGTAATTATTATGACGGAGGATCCGTTGACGTTCGGACGCCTTGTAATAGAGCGTCGGTCAATTTGAACTGAGAAGCTGCTACTGCACCGCGTACCAATGTGCTACTGTGCTGCTTAATCTCAGGATAATAATGACCGGAGTTTCAATGGAGTCCGGAGATTCTTTGAGTTCGGGTTGCTGCCTTGGTGTTGTGACGTATACGCGCATTCCTAGGCAACGGATCGGCAAAGATATTCCCGAAGCATACGCTCTTAACTATAGGACATCCATTGCTAGGTAACGGAACAATAAACACGCATTCTTGACAAGAGGAAACTGTGTTTTCCGTGGCGTCCGTGCCGAGGATTTATAAGAGGACACACTCAGTCGTAGTGGAGATAACCCGTGTGGAGGCAAGGTCGAATATCTCCACCGTGACCCTGCGAGTTGTAGGAGGCGGCGAAAATGGAAGTCTCAAAGCTGAGACAAAGAAATATGGTCGCGAGTTCCAAGGGACTCGGACCCGAGAAAGACTGCGTTGACAAGGGACAGCAGCATATACAAAAGACAGACACGTCCTCTCGTCAGAGAGGGCGCCCCACAAAAACAAGACCATAACTGTCAAACAGTAGTAAATATATTCGACACCAAGGCTTACTGACTGACGGTCAGTCGCAATGTGACTTCAACTTTTTGACCAAGTTCAGTTGTCAGTAGTAAGCTGAGAGTTGAGTTCTGCACGGGACACTGTGAAGACAGAACCTGAGAGCGTGAAGCTAAAGAATCTCCACTGTTAGGAGCCGTTGCTAGGGAACGGCTGGTGAAGACACAGCAGGCTGGAAAAGGCTTAGCGTGTACTGTTGTGATTTGTAGTGTGCAAATCAGAGATAGCGTCGTAAGTGCTTGTACGTAGTTACGAGTTTTATGTGTACAAGTGATCAATAAATCCATTCACCAATCCGTACCCCGTCTATATCAACACACATAAATTGTGATAATATATTCTTACCAAACTATACGACGTCACATCCCAGAAAACCGCCATCTTAATTTTCTCATCATTGTCTACAAATTTATTATTTCACTTCAATAATGTAATATTAAATTTTATTGAAGTAGTTTCAAAAACTCTTTAACAATATTTTTGTTAAATATTTGACGTGTGTAGAACTAAAGTTTCCGCTGTTCTTAATTAATTAAATGTCGCGCTACAAAGGCATGTGGGGGAATGGAGGTATAGCCCCACATATTCTTAAAGTAGGCACTAGATGGAGTTGTGTGGGTGGCCTTCACACGCTGGGTGCTTCACTCCCCCTCCCAAGTAACCTTTGAATAGGAAGCTCTCATTTAAAACGAAAACCTACAACTTGTTTAATTTTCAAATTTTTGCTTCAGACTGAAGCATTGGCTCCTTGAATTACTTGCGTTTTGTAAGCCTCTCTCAGATACGTGTTTAAAAGTGTATAGGTGTCTTTAAGTAACAACTTAACTGACACTATGAAAAAAAAACTAAAGTTATCTTTGTGCTTGATTAAGCATTATGCCATAAAGAAGTAAAGGAGCGCGGAGATATAGCCCCATCTATCTTGACTTTGGCATTAGATCGAGGTGAGAGGTCAACATCGCACCCCCCCCCACAATCTACCCAATGTATAGGAGGCTGGGTGGGCCCCAGAGTCAGTCTAGATGACGTGGAGGAGAGAAAAATCTTGTCCGTGCCAAGAACCGAACCCCGGCCGTCCGGTATGTAGCCTGTCTGTACCGACTGAGCAATTCTGGCTGCTGATTGTCCTCATACCTTTTCCATCAACCTGGAGTAATGTTTGAGACCTCTTAGACACTTTTATTTTTAGGACTAGACCGCTGATGATAATCGTCAAATAACCCACAGCTCATAAACATGTAATGCCTCCCCCTTTCATGGCTTAATTCAGTGTTCAGCCTGGCGTCGAATCACACGTTTTCACTCACGAGGCCATAAACCCGGCTCTTAGTAGTCATTGCTACGACAACCTCAAATCAGCCGACTTCTCAAAGTGATGTAAGGTCTGCAGCTAGCGGCATGTGGTAGCGTAGTTAGTTGAGGCACTATGCTACAAGCCGGAAGGTTGCGAGTTCGATTTCCGATGAGGTCATTGCATATTTCATTTGAACTAATCATTCCAGCCGCACTACGGCCCTAGGATCGACTCAGCCTCTCACAGAGATGAGTACAGGAATTTTCCTGGGGTATAAAGGGCGGCCAGTGCGTAACGCTGACAAACTCACCTCCATCTGTGAGCCGATTGTCTAGAAAATGTGGGAGCCTCAACGTCTGACAACCCTATGGGCTTCCACAGCCTTTTAGAGTGATAGTTTTGCCTTTCTAACTTTTACCTTTATATAGGATATTAAAAATTATTGTTCTTACTGTGCAACCAGATTGTTGTTGGCCGTGATAATGTGATAATGTGATAATGTGCTGCGTGGTAAGAGCTCTCGCCTATCTCAGTAGACGTGAGTATGAAGCAATGATAGAATGTTCATCATCGTGGGTATACCGATTCTTTATCCAGTGACACTTTGCCTAACACGAATTTCACATGACGTTATTTAGGATTTTGAGGTCGAGGCTTCGAAGTAAGAATCCAAGGTCCGATTGCCCGAGCCATGGCATAGCTATATGTTAAATCCATTGATTATGAGAACCTTTTGATGAAGCAGATACAATTAAGCTTACGGAGTTTTATGTGACATTGTGTAATCTGAGAGAAATATATTGACATACTGCCTCCATCTTCAGGGTAGAATAGTAAGCCAAGCAAATATAGTCTTACTGCTTGCGTGTTTCTTTATTGCCTTACTCTTCTTCTCTGTGCAGAGTGGCAACAAATTCTTCCGAAACGTCCGTAAACTCCGGTCATATTATCCGGTCCCCCTAAACCAATAGTTATGGCCGCGCCATAGCTCAAGCTGTTAGTCGTTCGATTCCCACCGCGGCGGCCCGCGTTCGAGCCCGGGTCTGGTTAAGTGGGATTTGTGGTGGACAAAGTGGCACTGGGGCAGGTTTCCTCCACGTACTTCGATTTCTCTTGCCAACCATCATTCCACCAAATTCTCCATCATCATAATCACCCGGGCAGGTTGAGCCGTTCTAAGCTTTAGATCGCTCACGTATGATGTCATCATATTTCCCTTGACGGATTCCATCCCCACTATGCAGTATCCTGACGTCAGTCACGTGGTCCCATGTACCCCCTCGTGAAGGGGAGAATTGTACAGTGC
>NW_019721773.1:57309-95081 GCF_002891405.2 Cryptotermes secundus | reverse complement strand
CCCCCCGCCACTACGCCATTAAAAATAGTTATTATTATTATTATTATTATTATAAGGTATAAAATATTTCATAGAATATTCCCTTAACTTTTAATGAAAGCCACACATACTTTATACTAAATAGAAACTGGTCCGAAACGTCGGCTATTCTGACTGAGGTTTCCCTTGAGGCAAATACCTGCACAATATATCAGTTAGGCCAAGAAAGTTTCCTTCCAGCTCCTTTCCAATCCATATTGAAGCCTGTAGACCCGTTGCTTAGTAATGACTCTTTAAACAAAGCCTGTTGCTAGGCCACAGATTCTTAGCACGCCACTTTGGGCTGACTTTGAAGCGATGTTCTCTACGGGGTCCTTGCGACAGCTGCGTGATGCAACAACAGAAGAACAGTTGCAAGCGGATTTTTCTATGAGGCCCTTGTCGGGATGTTATAAGCAGGACAAATCTAGAGACATCCCGTGTGGAGGCGGGGTCGAATACCTGCACCGTAGCCCTACCAGTCGTAGGAGGCGACGAAAAGGGAAGTAAAAAATCTGAGACAATAAAATATGGTCACGAGCCCCACGGGACTCGTACCCAAGAATGACTGCGCTGGCGAGGGCCAGCAGCAATTGTAAACGGCAGATCCGTTTCCTTGTCAGAGAGATCGCCCCACATCAACAAACCCGTAACTGTCTGACAGTAATAAGAATCTAGTGTTAAGCCCCAGAGGGGTGCTCTATTCCAAGACTGACCGTCGGCCGTAACATAAGACTCAAACTCGAGAGACAGTCGTGCCGGCCAGTAAGGGCGTGAATGCGGAACCTGAGGAAACTACGGCGTTAAAGCCGTTACCAGACAAGGACTGGTGAAGATTCTTAGCGCGTGCTATAGCGAATTGTAGAGTGTGTGAATTAGCGATTGGGCTGTAGTTACTTGTAGATACGTTCTGTAAGATTTCAGTAAATCCAATTACCAATCCAAACTCCGTCAAACTCATACACGTAACAANTAATAATAATAATAATAATAATAATAATAATAATAATAATAAAATTTTTCGAAAATATTTAACAGTACTCAGACGTTCAAAAATGTCTCTTGTCTTACAATTTGAATTAATATTAAAAATCGGCTCAATTATATGTGGTTACGGAGGGCGCCAGAAAAATATACCACGGGCGCCGCGTTGGACAGGGCTGAGCTAGAGTAATGTTGAAAGTCGGTTTGTTCTCTTTGTGATATTAGGCAGTAAAGTTGAACACGGCGTTGTCAAGAAGACAAAATCGCCCGCAGGCATATGAGAGAAGACGTCCAAAAGACCTTAGCTTCACGGTCGTAATTACAACCCAATTATCTCCTTGCAAACTGTACGGAGGCTACTGGCGCTGTGGATGTGGATTCAGACGCATGTCCTAGGGGTAAACACCACTAACGTTAACCAGATGTTTAGCAATTTAAAATCTAATTCACCTCAAGAAGTTGTGGTTGTAATTAAAATTATGATCTTACCAAGATGCTGGAACCCTGAAAGAGACGCTGCAGTTAAATCTCTTGTTTATGCCTCTTCTCAATGGGAAATTTGTATAAAGAGTGAAGGAGAAATCAGAATGATTCCCAAATTCCTGCATATAATGTAACCACTACACCAGCCGACAGATAAGAAGCACTCTGATGTAGTTTCAGTGAGGTAAAATTATAATTTTGTTTATGTGCTTAATTGAACACTGCAATATAACGATCTAAGAGGGAGTGAAGGAGCCTGTCACGGTAGCCGAGCGGTCTAAGGCATGCACTGTCTTCGCTCGCTCTGAAGCCGGGATCGTGGGTTCGAATCCCACTCAGGGCATGGATGTTTGTGTGCGTTTTTCTGTGTTTGTGTACAGGTAGAGGCCTTGCGACGAGCTGATCACCCGCCCAAGGAGTCCTACCGAATGTTTAAGATCTAGTAAACCGAAGTGAAACGGAGAGGTTCATGGAGGTAGGCCTAGGCCCAAATTGGGGCTGTAGCGCCACAGAAAAAAAAATGAGGGAGTGAAGATACAAATCAACGTATTCTTATCATCGGAAATAATTGCAGATGAGTGGTCAGCAATCGCTGGACCAATGAGTGACACAACAGAGTAGGTGCCTCTCATGCCTCCACCTGAGGACGGAAACAGATCCACTTTCCAAAACGTTGTGTTATTTAGAAGACCGCCTCTGTGGTCTAGTGGTCAGAGTTCCTGGCTACAGATCCAGAGGTCCTGGTTCGATTCCCGACGCCATCAGATTTTCTGAGAAGTAGTGGGTCTGGAACGGGGTCCACTCAGCATCGTGAAGATAATTGAGGAGCTATTTCAAGGAAATAGCGGCTCCGGTCTAGAAAACTGAAATTAACGCCCGTATGGATTCGTTGCCCTAACCACGCGACACACTCTATCCCCTAAATTTGGCACTAACTTCGCCGACAAGCGGAGGTCTCTCGGTCGGTATAGTTCGCTTGAGGACTAAAACCACGGAGTTTGTTTGTTTTTGTTTTTGTGTTATTTAGAATACCGGACGATGGACGAAGTCCAAAATCCCAGTAATCATGAGTGTTGTATACCATAGTCAGAACACTTTAGAATCTACTCGGAAAACCTATCAGGTACCAGGCTGAAAATAGAATACATTTTCTTCAGAGTGTGCAGAAAAGTTGCTAGCCACAATGAAGGGATGCTCGATGAAAATATGTACGGCGGCAATGCCGTGTTCTCCACAATTTTCCAGAAGAGACTGAGAAAAACTTGCTACTCGGAGTCCAGGGCGAAAATCGAATTCACACACCTTGAACACGAAGTAGCAATGAAGAATTCCGTCTTCTTGGATGTGGGGCCGTGTATATCTTGTATGAACCGACGTTTCGGATGAAATTGTCGCCTCCATCTTCAGGGTATAAAATCCGCGAGGAAGGAACCAGTGTGAGCACGAAGTTGGAGGCGTTACGTTTCTCCGAAATGTCGGTTCACACAAGATCTACACGGCGAAACATCCCAGAAAACGACATTCTTCATAGTCACCGCCGTGAAAACCTCAAATCTTACACGAAGTAGCAATGTTTATCATCATACTGCGCCATTTGAAAAATGCGTACAATTTTAAGCTGTAGATCATAGCTAGGGCCCTTATTGTGGCAATGATATTGGATTTAGTCTTCAGTGAATCTTTCCGTCATTTTTTTTTCGTGCTCCATTTTCCTGATGAAAGAAATATCAAGGATTAGCTAATATTGCTGGCGCAATGCGAAGTTTAAGCTGATGTAAGCTATAAAGGGTGGCTAAATCCTTCGTTCAAACAGCTTTCCTCTTCGTGAAAACAAACAGTGCCAGACTTACCGCTGTGCTACACGACCTGCGACACAAGCGGGCCCTTCATGTGAATTCATGTTGCCTGTGGGGGGGTAGCACTCGGCCCCACGCCGGCCCCGTCCTCATATTCCCTTGCTCTTAGGTGCTGATTTTTCTCCTCAGCAACCTGCCCTCAATCACCCCAAGCCTGTGTTCTTCCCATAATACGAAATTTAATAAAACGAAAATTTAATTTTTGAACACAGCAAATTTGCTGTTTATTAACACTTTGAAGTATAATGTTACTATTCGATCCACCTGCTTTAACATTAAAAATATATGTATTTTACCCACAAAATGTATTTATACACGTATGTAGGTTTTTAAGGTTCTCACAGCGGTAGTTATGAAAATAGAACCAATTATCATATTATAATTGCGTCATATCCTAGAAGCCAGAACTCTTCTTTATTTATGTGTGTCGTATATGGGGAATAAAGGACCACGCGGTAGTGTGGTTGATTGCGGCACTATGTTACAAACCGGAAGGTCGAGGGTTAGATTCTCGATGAGGTCACTGGTGTTTTTAATTGACCTAATCCTTCAAGTGGTACTATAGCCCTGGAATCAACTCAGCCTCTAACAGAAATAAATACCAGGAATCTTCCTGGGGGGCTAAAGGGCGGCAAGCACGTAATGCTGATAACTTCACCGCCATCTGTGAGCCAATTATCTAAAAAATGTGGGAGCCTCGATGTTTCACAACCCTACGGGCCTCCACGGCGTGTTGCATGGGTAGCCTTACCGTTTTATATTGAGAATAAACGTTCATTTCTCAACAGCAGTAATCAGATGGTATTAATACTGAAGACGAGATACGAAATTAAATTTTAAATAATATGTATAAAAAAAACTTTTTCAAAATTCTGAATTAGCAATACGTGATGTAGTGCGCAGTTGTGAAGTCGGTTGCAGGAACTGCGAAGACACACGCAGGCGAAGTTGAGCGATATTTGCGTGGTTAAGTTTCATGTAACAGAAGTGTGAGTTATCTGCTGCTGACTCAGTTCTGTGACTGTCGGATGTGGGCCAAGATAACAGCTTGCTGTATGTCGCCATTTGTCTGCAAATTCTGCCAACACGACACTGACCGCGGCCCTAATCTGCTACTGAGTCCACAACCTCCATGTAAGGCCTACACTTGTTTTTGTTTCAGCATGAAAATTTCCTTGGTAACTGGCAGGAGAAACCGAAGTATTCTGAGAAAACCTGCCCCAGCGCCAATTTGTCCACCACAACTCCCACTTGACCAGACCCGGGATCGAACCTGGGCCTCCGCGGTGGGAAGTCAGCGACTAACCGCTTGAGCTATGGCGCGGCCTTTTAACTTCTGGGTTGTAACTCCAGGCCGTATGGTGGAAATTCACCGACGTTTCGGAGGATCAAAGAGGATTCTAGTCTTTTAGAATCGTTTCGTACAGTGAAGAGTACGATATTTTTCGTTGTAATGTCGTGTAGTTTGATATTTAACCGAAGTTTCGGGAAGTCCAGTTTATTCTAGGTTTTTTGCAATTATTGTGCACAGTGAAGTGACTTTTGGGTTTTAGTGCGTCTATGTAGTTCAGTACTTCACAGACATTTCGAAGGAAACCAGAAGATAACACTCTTTACCAACCATTCCGCAAAGTGATGAGTACGAGCTTTTTCGTTGTAACGCCTTGTAGTTTGATATTTGACCGACGTTTCAGGAACCCAAGGTTATCCTAGTCTTTTGCAATCATTTCGTACAACTAAGTTTGTAAGAGTTCGGATTGTAAAGCCTTGTTGTTACGTAATTAACAGACGTTTAGGAGGAACGAGAAAATTACGTACAGTGAACAGTACAATCTTTTAGGTTGTAACGCCGTGTAATCCGATATTTCACTGACGTTTCGGACAGCCCAGAAGATCCTACTCTTTTGAAATCACTTCCTACAGTGAGGGGTACTATATTTTGCATTTCAACCTTGTTTCTTTGATATTTCACTGACGTTTCGGAGGAACCCAGAAAATGTTAATCTGTAGAGTCACCACTGTGGACAACCGAAGTATAATTTCCATGATGTATCCGCAAAGAAGTCCCATATTATGTATTATAGAATTACATCGACTGTAATCATTTTGGCAAATGACTAAACAATTTATTCTGCGCTGACAGCTGTAGACCCCATTACGAAAGCAGTCATGACATTGTTCTGTTTACAGCTTAAATTTATGTCAATTGGTTTTAACCACTTCACTTAAATACCAGCACATGTATCTAGTACCTTCAGTGCCATTATATTAAAAACTTAGGCAAAGGATTACAATGATTGCCTTTTGGAGATGGCCACTAGTGTCCAAAATATGCAAGGCAGAAAAGATTTAAGTTATTATTGGTCCATTGTGCGTCCCCCTTTTATTTCTACTGTCGTCATACTCTACTGGTACTGGTGCGTACTATCAGCTCTGTTCAGCCAACGAGGTCGGCCGTCGGTACCTGATATTTCCCCCCTCTACCAGAGGCATTGGAAACTACTTGGGCGGGAAATTATTGCCTAATTTTGCTCAGAGGTCTCCTAGAGACATGAGGATCTTTTACGTGCCCTAAATCTACGACAAGGGACCCACGGCTTAAAGTCCCTCCCGGAGGACTTGTTCCCTGAATTTTTTCCGCCCTTAAAAATTCCACGACTTCCACCGAGTTTGAACCCGCGTACCTTGAGTCAAGAGGTGGGAACGTTACCACTAGACTACGGAGGCCGCTAAAGATTTAAGTTACACCTGATGGAATTCTATCATTTTAACTTACTTTCCTTGTTTTGAAACAAATAGAAGAAGGCACTTTGTTGTCTATGTCTCCCTCTAATTTTTTAAAGTGGCTTATGAGATCACCTCGCTGTCTGTGTCTTTGTATCTCACACTAATTTTTTAGGCTTACAAAATAGACTTGCTGACTGTGTGTCTGTATGTCCCCCCTTATCGTTGCTAAGCAACTGACGGTCTGTGTGTCTCCGTGCCCCTTAATTGTTTTGTTTTTTATGCAGTCCGTTTCTTATAGAAACAAAGTAGGCGATTATTTCTCCCAAGAAATTCTTCTGTGTACATTATTATTAGATTATAATGGTAAAAATATCCTTTATAAAGATAGTCACGTGGCACCAAATGTTTATGCCACTTCATTCTGGATAGCATTGAAATCATATCACAGATTCAAATGCATCTCGTTTGAAATCAAGAAATACAGATAACTGAAGCGTCAGTCACTTAACGTTGCGTTAACTCCTGCAAGGTTTACCCGAGTCAGATGTGCTGAAGTACGTCAGCAGGAGGCGTCAAGCCCAGCTACTGACCCTCTTTGGTTTTTGGAAATAACTCAAAATTTAAGAAGAGGAAATATACCTAATACTGACGAAATTCAAGAAGCTGAATCACAAGTCGCCACAAGTCGCTCCGAACTTCCCAAGGTTCATAACCGTGTTCACAAGAGTCTTCAACTTGTCCCTTTCTCTGAGTTGGATGTATCGAGTCAGTACCGTCAAATCGTACTTCTCTAACATCAGTTTTAATATCATCCTCACACATGGACCTAGGTCTTCTTAGTTATCTCTTTCTTTCTGGGTGTCCTACCAAGAACCTATATGCATTACTCTTCTCTATTCGTGCTAGGTGCCTTGCCAATCTAATCCTCCTTCACTTGATCATTCTACATAATTATACTTGAAGAAGAGTAAAAGTTATGAAGCTCCTCATTACACAGTTTTCTCCAACCTCCTGTCACTTCATCCCTCTTCGGTCCAAATATTCTCAACACCCTGTTCTCAAACACCCTCAGTCTATGTTGCTCCCTTAATGTCAGAGACAAATTTTCACACCCATACAGAACCACAGGCAAAATTATAGTTTTAAGTAGTCTTACTGTGCTTAAACGAAATTTTTGTAACCCCTCCTCTTTGAAAAGCAGCTGTTCCCTTTAAAGAAAGAATTAGACACCGTTGAATATGACTTACCTGTTTCACGTTTGGAAGTACTTCAATAGATCGATATGAACGCTTGAACGCCCAACCTCGTAACACGCAACCCGCGATTCACACGCAGTTGGATGGATCAGCGAGCCGGATTAAAGGGAATCGCATTCATGTGATAATTTCAGTGACTAGAACAAGGTTATCTCATGCGAAAATCGTTATACACGGGCCCTTACAGCGAAGCCTTATGCTCAGTCTCGGGTAATTTCAATTGAAATTCGTCGTGAATGAAGTGTCTTCGGCTTTCTCCTTCTGATCAGAATTCCAGTATTGCTCCATCCTGTTTTGTTTCCGGCCCTAAGGCGTGTGATATCCCTAACCAGACATGTTATTGAACCCTTGGACCTTTAATTTGGAGGCTTCATCTCTGGACCTAGCTCTTGAATGGTTACAGAGGGAGGAAGTTGGTTGCCCCATATGAACACACGCTTATGTATATATATATTTTATTGCTAGTGGGGTGGTACTAAGTTCCTTTTACTGCGGCCAATTCTGGCCTATTGTACGAGCCCCAGATGATAGATGAGGGTGATTGTGGAGCAATTGGTGGAATGAAGATTGTCAGGGGAAACCGAAGTACTCTGAGAAAACCTGCCCCAGCGCCACTTTGTCCACCACAAATTCCGCTTGACCAGACCCGGGATCGAACCCGGGCCGCCCCGGTGGGAAGCCAGCGACTAACCACTTGAGCTATGGCGCGGCCCTAACACACGCGTATAGCTTTGTGCTATAAAATCATGTCGCTGAGGAGGTATAGAGTGCGCAGGCGCTGGTTGTAGGTGTTGCAAATTTCTCCGGTAGGTGGGTCTCCGAAAGTAGTGTTCCTGCAGTCAGTATTTCAAAGAGCCTCTTCAGATTGAGATGGAGCCCACAGTATTTTCATACAAATGGAAGTATAACAAATGCATAAGTACTTTTTTTCCTCTTCTAGAAGGCATTTTTCAGTGCCATCGTGTTAACTGCACCAGAGTGTAGTCTCATGTTAACGTCTGAAACATCAAATAATTTTTATTAATCTCGTTATGAGAGTTATGTACCCGGAAGTCACATTGACACTATTTATCTATGGCTCTACAGCCTTTTGTTGGGCCTTGGCTGCTTTTTCAGTTTCCTAATCTATACGTAGTCGATAGGACTCCTTGGCCGGGGGATCAGCCCGTCGCAAGGCCGCTGCCTATACACAGAACAACACAAACACAGAATGAACGCACACAGTCATCATGTCCTGAATGTGTAACCGTCCCTCCTTTATTTCGTCTGCGGCTCCGTCCGAAGGGTCATGAAGGGGGTGACAGTCGATGGCGATCAGCCCCTCTGTTCCGATGACCGCTTTGACTCTGCCCTACTTGGTATTGCCGCTGCTGAAGTTGTTAGGTCTTAGCTGGTTTCGGCTTGAGCCGGCTCCACCACTTCTTCCTTCAGTTGAGGTGATTATTGGCTGGATTTCAGGATTGGATCCGATAATATGGGCGCCAGCAAACAGCTAGAGGCTCTTTACGATTCGATAGTAAGTGGTGAAGGAAGCACAATAGGTCATTGAAGGTCGCAGTGCAAGGGCCAGTTTTATGGCTCACCCCTCATACCCAAGTGGTGAAGGGGTGGGCATGTGGGTTTGACTAGCTAGATGGTGGAGATGAGTCTCTCTTCAGGTTGAATACGGGTCAGACTCGGACAAGTGAGGGTGAAACACTTCTGATCAACACAATGCACTTTACACCACAACACTGCATTGCTGTTTCTTTGATTGAGATGAGACAACATTCATCACTGCCATTACACTCGATACTCTGAACTATGGCACTCTGTGAGATAGCTATTGGTGACGTGACTGACTACACACTTAGCGCGTATGGTTCGAGCTGCGAAGTATAGTTTACTTCCTTAGACACTCTGTGGAATAGCTATTGGTGACGTGACTGACTGCACACTTAGCGAGTATGGTTCGAGCTGCGAAGTATAGCTTACTTCCTTAGGCACTCTGTGGAATAGCTATTGGTGACGTGACTGACTGCACACTTAGCGAGTATGGTTCGAGCTGGGAAGTATAGCTTACTTCCTTAGGCACTTGGTTGCTTAAATTCCTACAACATGGCTGACTAGTCGCGGATGTTACACCTCCACTAAATTGCTCTCGATCAGCTCGCCAAATTCCTTGGTGCATCGCTCTTGTTGATTAAGCTAAGTCTCACTGGCTCTGCCTGCGATTATGAGTCGTTATAAGAGCAAAAATTTGGGACTTTGGATAATTCTTAGAATTATCTTTTTGCTCGAGAGATGCGGGGTTTGCCTCCGCCAAGTTCAAAAGCTGGTAGACGACTAAAAATCTTAGACTGAACTCTCTGCCGAGCCAAAGGTCCTAACTGAGTTGTATGTGCCTATACTCCTCTCCTAATTTCTCTGATAGGCCGATTCAAATAAGGGGAGTTGGCTTAATTTTGGTTCCGGCCAATGACAGACTATTTTTAAGGGAATTTCGCCCTAAAATACAAAACAGCGAAATTGACAGCGCTGCAACATATGAGGGGTCGCTAATGATCGCTGTGCACTCCTACTTTTGACTTATGGCTGGTAGAAACTGTCGCCTCTCGAATTCTCAAAGTGGCTTGCCGTTGTAAGGCTAATTCTACATTTCTAAAAAATTTCAGTGGGGTTTCTTGAAGTATCACTTTCTGCTCTTTTCAGAAAATAACACCAGATGCTTGGACGTAAGGACTGGCAGATGTCCTTGCCTGCGCAAGCTTGGTCTATCTGCTCATCGCCTTAATTAATCGTCTTAATTAAACCTTTGTTTCTTCGTAACTTCTTATTATTAAATGAAAAAAGTGGGAGGGAAGGATTTCGATGGTGCGGTTACAAGTGGGACTCGAGCTCTCGACCCCAGTTTTCGAGCGAGTGAAAAAGGTTTATGCCTCAGACCACGCGGTCACTGTGATCGGCTCGCATTGACACTACACAATCTATGTACGCCTAACACACGTGACAATATATATTACGTAGCAGCTGCATTGCCCTTAACATTACTATATATGTATAGAGGATGCAATAGGTAACTTCAACCGAATGTTAGTAATTATGTAGATAACCATAGACATGTAGATACGTAATACACACATGAGACTGAGGTGGTCACGAGTAATGGAGGCGATGCCAAAGTTTGACGCTTTGCAAGGGCGAAAGCGCTATCACTCATAATTTCAATATGGTGGATCAAATGGCGCTGGTGTCGTCCCCACTTCACAAGTTTGTGCGTTCACAACTTTGTTATTGCAGATTCTAAGAAGTTAAAATATGCAGCATAGAGACGACCTCTAATGGCATACTATACTTACATAATTCCGCGAAAATCGTCGAAATTTTTCAAAATTTTACATACGCATAATGCATTCTGGTTTCACAAACTTACATCTGTCCCGAATGAAAGTACACTAAAACAGGGCTGAGCGGAGTGAGTTTTTCTTAAAAAAAAATAAGTAATATGGTTCCTTAAAATTATTTACAATTATTGTTTCACCCACAAAAAAGTTCTGAAACGTGAAGTTTATGGAAATTATGTTGCAATTTCAGATTCTACTTCATAGAAAGCATTTCATTTCCATTACAAAAACAAGCTTGTTAATAATGGAAGACAGACTTCATTCCAAGAATCGTACGAAACACAAATATGACTGGCTCTCCGCAAGCCAGAGAGTTTTATAATGATAAATCATTACATATTAACCACTCTGTTTTAAAGTGTTAATTTCATATCCAGCGACCTGAAGTACTGAGAAGCCGAATAATCACGTCTCAGTTCAGAATTCAACGAGAAATCTCAGAATTGGTAATGCCGTATAAACTTTCGTGCTTTTAACTCTCTCTGCTCTATCCCGTATTCCTTTCCAGTACCACATTTATCGAATGATACGTCGAGGCCGATGTTTAATGCCGTATCCCATGAATAACACACACAAATAGTGAATCGTAAACCGACTCATTTATATAGTACTACACTTCATATATCTACATACAAATATTATCAGATAATAGGAACCAGAATAGAGTTGGTATAGAGACGTGCTGAACAGCAAGGGGTTCGATTCCCAGGAGGTTTAAAAGACTTTTCTGTCCATTGCGTTTGGAAAAGTTCTGAGGCTCACCCAGTCTCCTATCAAATGGATACCGGAGGGTATTTCCTCGCGGGTAAAGCGACCTGAGCGTGAAGCTGACTACTCACCTTCATTTAGTACCGAGGTCAAGAATGGTGGAACTATACCTCCGCTCCATCATAAGTATTCATGACGTGATATTGAAGTATGTATGAATGTATGAGGGGTAGGATTCCTCGGCCCTTGCACCGCGACCTGCAGTGGTCTATTGTGCTATGATATTGAAGTAAGCACAAGGGTAAACTTGTTTTTACCTTACTCAGATAAGGGAAACGTTGCCATAAAAGACTACTCGCTTGTTCGTGATCTACATAATCTATGTCCTTACAACTTGTTGACCCTCAGTAGTGCGTCTGTAAGGTAAACTGAGGCTGTAATCTTACAGATAAATCTCACTATCTTGAATATTTTTATAGACATAGAAGGATAGGAATTCTTTGTATGTGTAATTGCATACGTGTTATGGAAACTGTGTTCATGAGCGAACGTGGACTAAGCCTGCTGAATTTGTTGACGAAATGTGGTTCTTAATGCGCTGTGCCCCAGAGTGCCGTGTAAGGGAGAGTCACTTCTATAATAACCATGCAATTTGCATTACGCGAGATATGAAGTTGGAGTAGTCAGTTCTGTACTGCACTAAGGCTTAGAAATTTCTCTCTCCTTCTCTCTCTGTCTCTCTTTCTCGACTCAGATATTTAACACCACCTTTCCAGCATTTACTGGCATCCCATAACAGGAATAGTGCGCATGGTATGAGACCTGCTAGTATTTCTGTAGCTTCCCTTCTCTGGATCCTTAGCATTTCCGGTTCCCATCATCCTCCCCCTCACCATCTCCCACCCTCACGTCTGCAGCGGGATACCGAATTTGTAACCTGTGAGCCGGACAAGATCGTCGAGGAAAATTCAGCGGTCAAAGGAAAATATTACTTACACGTTTCTTTTCAAGAAGAGTCTATTAGGTTAAGTAATTAACAATATAATTCACAAATTAATTAATAAGTGTGGAAATAAAAGTTTTGTAATCTCTAAATCTAAAGCTAATTTAATTTTTTCTTAAAAATTTTATAACATATTCTTACTTCCTTTATTTTCGAAGTTTTAAATATCCAGCTGCCGTTCACGGTAGCCGAGCAGTCTAAGGCATGTAGTGTCTTCGGTCGCTTGGAAACCGGGATCCTTGGTTCAAATCCCACACAGGGCATGGATGTTTAGTTTGTGTGTGTGCGTTTTTCTGTGTTTGTGTACATGTAGAGGCCTTGCGACGAGCTGATCACCCGCCCAAGGAGTCCTACCGAATGTGTAAGATCTAGAACAACCGAAGTGAACGGAGAAGTTCATGGAGGTGGGCCTAGGCCCACTGGGGCTGTAGTGCCAAGGAAAAAATATCCAGCTAACTTGCGTATCAAACTCTTGTATGCATGTGTGGTTTCTTACTAGTTAAACCGTAAGGGCTTCAATTTAAGTATTTTAAACATTTAACAACACCTTAACACTGGATGTAATATCATACATCTGAACCCTTTTCAAAATTTATGCATTAATATGTGTGGAAGAGGGAAAGGAATAGAGAGGAGGAGGTACAGCACATGGGCGCGATTGTTTGTATTTTCCTCTAAACGTGTTCAAAATTAATTACGATTTTATTCATCACTGGCCCTCGAGAATACCTCAAAATTAAAAGAAAACGAATACTACCAGGTGTTCTAGAGCGTGTTAATGTAGCTGAGTGGCTTTAACAAAACAGAGTCAGAGAGCAGGGTTGCTTAACAATGGAGTGATGTGCCGGGTAAGAAATGAAGTATTTAGTGCGGTTCTAGATAATTGTGTAGGCAGCTCAGTGACGCTAACCACACACACAACCAAGTCACTTAGTAATGTGATGTGCCGGGTAAGAAATGAAGTATTTAGTGCGGTTCTAGATAATTGTGTAGGCAGCTCAGTGACGCTAACCACACACACAACCAAGTCACTTAGTAATGTGATGTGCCGGGTAAGAAATGAAGTATTTAGTGCGGTTCTAGATAATTGTGTAGGCAGCTCAGTGACGCTAACCACACACACAACCAAGTCACTTAGTAATGTGATGTGCCGGGTAAGAAATGAAGTATTTAGTGCGGTTCTAGATAATTGTGTAGGCAGCTCAGTGACGCTAACCACACACAGAACCAAGTCACTTAACAATGGAGTGATGTGTCGAGTAAGAAATGAGGTAATTAGTGACGTTCTAGTAATTGTGTAGGCAGCTTAGTAACGCTAACCACACACAGAACCAAGTCACTTAGCAATGTGATGTGTCGGGTAACAAATGAGGTCTTTAGTTCGGTTCTAGATAATTGTGTAGGCAGCTCAGTGACGCTAACCACACACAGAACCAAGTCACTTAGCAATGTGATGTGTCGGGTAACAAATGAGGTATTTAGTGAGGTTCTAGGTAATTGAGCATACAGCGCAATAACACCAACCAGGCATGGGCGTTATGAAACAATATCCCTTGGTACATGAGTGATACGTCAGGCAAAAGGCTAGTTATTTGTGTCGAATTCTGGTAGCTAAACTATGTTATTACTCATCAGAATGACTTCCTCAGCGAATACGTGAATGACTGATTTCTGACCGAATGGTCAGGTAAGTGACCCAGAGAATGATGACTGATAGCTGGGGTGGCCGACTGCTGATGTAGGGCACTGCGCGACGCCAGGAGGGCGGTCGGGCGAGCGGCATGCGAGGGAGGAGAGGAAGTGGTGCTATGCGGGTTGCAGATAGGGGAGGGAGCGGGTGTGGCTAGGCCGGGCTAGTCATCCGGACGCCTCGCGTCCTTAATGTTCAAGCAAACACTTCAATAATTGTAATGCCAGCGTCGAAGGATTTAGAAAGTATTCACGCAATTGAATAAAATTCGAGATAAAATTCGTGATTGGATTTATATCGTTTACGTTGCTGTTAGGAGCTCACTTTGTATAGTGATTAGGCTACGCTAGGGGCGGTGGAGAAATCGAGGTTCGATTCGCTTTTGCAGAAAGCGATTTTTTTTCTTCTCCGTAATATCGAGACCGGTTTTGGAGGCCACACAGCCTCCTACAAAATGTGTACCTGCGGCTGCTTGCCCATGGGTAAAGCGGCCGGAGCATGGAGCTGAACACTTATTTCTATATCTACGAGTAATACTGCGGTCAATAATGGTGGAGCTATACTTCCATTACCCCATACGCCTTCAAGACGAGGTGCTTAATTAATTAAGCCCTGAGATTATTTTGCCTTATCTATCTATCTATCTATCTATCTATCTATCTATCTATTCTAGTTGCTCCCACTTAGAGCATAGGGCAGCCATGAAACGCTTCGCTTCACTTCAATTTCTTAATCTTAGACAGTCACAACACAAGAGGAAGAAGCACCCAGCAACTTAAATTACACGAGCACGTAGATGAGACTATGCACCGAATATTAGAACCACAAAAACAGAAGCACAGCAGTTTTCACCAACAATTTTAAAAATATGATAAATGACCGCCTCTGTGGTCTAGTGGTCAGAGTTCCTGGCTACAGATCCAGAGGTAGCGGGTTCGATTCCCGGCGCTACCAGATTTTCCGAGAAGTAGTGTGTCCGGAACTGTGTCAGCTCAACCTCGTGAGGATAACTGAGGAGCTATGTCAAGGAAATGGCGGCTCTGGTCTAGAAATTAACGGTCGTGGGGATCCGTTGCACTGACCATGCGACACCTTTTATCCACTTAAGTCGGCACTAACTTCACCGACAAGCGGCGGTCGCTCGGTCGGTAGAGTTCATTTGAGGACTAAAATTACGGAGTTTGTTGATGGTGACCAATGCCGGTCGAAACGTGCAGTGCAATGTACAGAAACTTGTAAAAAAAAATTAAAAAGTCGCATTATATGATGTAAGGAAATTTTAAATATGTTTTAGAAGGACGCGTTGCACGTAAGGCGGCGAATCAGTGGCATGTATTGAATAATCAACTAACTTGTATCTTTTACCTGAGTCAAGAATTTATATTGCTTATGAGGTCAAGAAAGAATATATGTAGAACTGGAAGTCTGTAAGATAGGAAAGTGGACCTTACGAGATATTTTCAGAACTTCTTGCCATATATATCGATATAAGCCCATTATATGAACTTATTAAAAAAAAAGCTGTAACCAAATAAGTTTAGTATTGTGTAAGATTTGAGGTTTTCACGGCGGTGACTATGAAGAAAGTCTTTTGGGATGTGGCACCGTATAGATGTGGTGTAAACCGACGTTTCGGAGAAACGTATCGCCTCCATCTTCAGGGTAGAAGGAAAAATAAGAAAATCCGCAAGCGAAGAGACTGCTTGTACCGATTCTCAAGGTCTCTTCGCTTGCGGATTTTCTTATTTTTCCTTCTACCCTGAAGATGGAGGCGATACCTTCCTCCGAAATGTCGGTTAACACCACATCTAGACGGTGCCGCATCCCAGAAGACTGTCTTCTTCAAGTTTAGTTCTGTCGTTCGCTGCACAGATGTCACTTCTCTCCATGAATTTTCATGATCTCTTACACTCTTTGTCTTCGTAAACCAAGGTGAGATGTTCTTTATATATCAAGCATTTAGCAATTTTCTTCTTCTGTTTTTATAATTCTTTGTGAGGGGAAAAAAACTAATTTTTCGGTTCAAGACCCACGTCAGAAGCAGTAATCATCTTTATTCCTCGAAATGACGCACTGAAATTCCACTTCGAACTAAAAAAAAATACCGATAAAGTATAACAGGTCAGGAGTATTCAGAGAAGATTAGATAAAAACTGTAGTTTACGCTTAATATATTTCGGCACAGTTAGATATCACGTTAAGTTTTTTTACCCCATACAATTAAACTCCTTTACTATCAAGTTCCATTGTTCTTGTCACCAGTTTACTTCAGAAAATACGATAAAGTTATAGAGGTGATTGTTATAGCCACGATATTCGAACAGTGAACCAAATATCCTTCTTCGCAGTATCTGGCCGTTGCGCCTAGAACTTCAATAATACTTTTACCGCCTCTCGTGACCATTTTACGAACTACGTGATCGGAGGTTTTAAGCATCTTTGAGAGACAATCAAACTGACGTAGCAATAACTGCGACGCATTACTCTAGAGTGGGACGGTGCTGAAATAGCGATAGGAGGCAAGGAAGCCGCGTCCTCCTAATTCATCACAGACAGTGGACGCGTTAGCGCTATTTTCCATCCGTGCGCGGATGATAAAATGGCGGACACGAGGCGAAATCACAAAATGGCCACACGGACGAACTGAACGACTCGAATCTTATCGTAATAATAAATATATATTCCACGCAAGGCCATGACCCAAAATTTTGGTGGGTTAACCAAATTATGTTGGCAGGCGATGGTGTAATATTTCAGAAACAACTTCAATCATTAGGCTCATGAGACATGAAGACCAATTATAAAGAGTCAGTTACTCAAGATAGGATGTAATACTTATTGAGCTGTATATGTATGTTAGTTACAAAGCCGGCAAACAGGAGATTGATTGGCGCAGATTATATAAGCACCCAGACAAAATGTGTGAGCCAAGCAAAAACAGGGATTTTACACTTTTACTAAGAATACAGTAAAAAGTAACATGATCTTAGAACAGTACAGAGTAACAAATTCACATCAAGATAGGAAAGGAGAGTGGTGAGATGATTTATATTGTGACATGTTGCGCAACGAAGGACCCCTACCTCCCCAGCGGCATGTGGCGGTAACGTAGCGCTCGCGTAATAGGCGAGTCATCACCCCGCCACTCTCCCCGCGGTTACGTCACGAGCGAAGCCGAAGTGAGCCGAGCGGAGTCGAAGTTAGCCGAGCACCCCAACCTGGTAGCTATGCAACGCGAGTCAACAGCGGTGACGTGGCACTCATTACGCAACAGGCAAGCACTGCGGCTATATAAGTGAGCTGCACAGCGGCTGCGAGTTAGTTGTAACGTAGCAGTCGCAGAGTTGTAACGTGGCCATCGCCGAAGACCGTTCCGAGTTAGTTCCGAGCAAGCCTACGAGCGAGTGTGTTATCAACAGTTCTCAAGGTAGCTGCCTGCGAGTGTGCGATAACTAAGAAGTCAGCGAGCGGAAGACTTATTGTGTGCTTTCGAGACTTAGTGAGTGCTGTGGTACAGTTATATTTGGAGTGTGTAATTCAGGGAGATTTGTATAGCTCCCGCGTTATTAGTACGTGAAGACTTTTGTTGTAGGGTTTGTAAAGTGTGGAAACCCGCAACTATGTTGTAATTAATTGTAGCCGTGATTTGCAGGTTGTTAAATAAACCAATTAACGATCTCTACGGAGTATTCTGTAACGAAACAGGTTACATTTTCCTCCTGTCTTCCCTGCTCCCTCCTTAAGGCTGTTCGTCCCGAATAGCCTAACGGTGCTTCCCCCGTTCCTTTTCTTTGGAGGCTGTTCTTGCAGCATCTTCTTTGTCCATTACATCCGCTCCCTTATTAAGATCAACTCGTCCCGAGTGGTTTCTTTTCAGCTTTCCAGAAGATCACATTCATCCATTGCTTTCTCCCATGGCACATTCACCCTCACTGAGGAGGCCGATTCTTCTATTTTACCGGTTCCTCTTCTGTGCCCTGCTTCTTTTTCGTTTTGGAGGGGGTCGAACCCTCCATAATGTCCAGTCCTTGACGTGTCGTAGGCCGACAGAAAATCCGGCTACTCTCTTGGCGATCTGCAGTCTTGCAGTTTTTCTCAGGTCTGCGTTCTTCACATATCGCGGCTTTCCGCCGCCTAGGTCCTTTACTTCATTACTGCGTTGTAGTTCCTGTCTCAGGCCTCGGTGCCTGATGCCAGTGTTGGGTTCCGGGCCTTTCCACAGTCTCTTCCCGAACGTCCATTTCTTGGTGATTTTCGGTTGGACCTTATTCTTGTTTTGTCCGATATGCCTGTGTCCTACACAGCGTGTAATCCTTATTTTGGTGGCGGTCACTTCTTTCCGCTGGCATCCGAAGGTTCCCACGGGAATTTCCATCTTGAAGGCATTTCTCCAATGTCGTCGTGCCACTGTCGCGCGACGGGATGTCTTCCTGCAGGGGGCAGCCAACTTCATCCGGGTTCCACAGTTTTCCCGTGTCGGATTCTTCATAATTCGTCGATGTCGGTCCCTGCGCCTTTTCTTCTTCGGTTCTCCGACCGGCATTAATTCAGCGTCTTGTACGGGTACCTCTCGTAGTTCTGCCGCCTCAGGTTTCCTGTTCGCTGAAGTCGGCTCTTCTTCTTCTGGACGTGCCTTCATTTCTTGGCAGGCCATCGTCACTCCGACCGGTATCACTAAGGGGACCTCTTCTTGTCGTGCCGCCGTTGCTGGGGTTGCTCTCGTCTCCGTGGAAGTCTTTTCTCGCCAGGCTTTCGAGTCGGCGTCTAGTTTTGTCAACATGATATCTAATTTTGTCAGGAAATCCTCATTGTCTTTCCTCCTATTGGCCTCCATCTCTTCTTCTCTTTCCTCCTCTCTTCCTCCCAATCAGCATTCAGTCTGGCCGAAAATTGCTCCTGGGCGAACAAGAGACGTTCCATCATCTTTTCCATATCCATGTTGTAGCAGTAAAATACTCGATGCACAATAATTCAATTATTTGTCGAGGCATGTTCAAGTTCGTGAAAATTCTGACACCAAATTGTCACGTGTCTTGAGATCGAATCTCGTCGGTCACGTGTGTAAGTCCAAATCCGACTTCTGACACCAATGTAACGTGTTGCTTGTTACTGAAGACGCCGTAGAGATGGTTAATTGGTTTATTTAACAACCTACAAGTAACGGGATGAATATTATATTTTAATTGGAAAGAGGCTAATCTCTTGACGTGGGTATAGAATTAAAGGGCATGACTAGAAAAGAAACTGCAGGGATGTTGCGGACACAGATGAATTTCGTACATGATGGGTTTTTACCTGTGACTTTATGTCGAAAGGCAAAATGGAGAGAGGTGATTCAGTCCTTTAACTTATGAAAGATTACAGAATGGAAAATTACGTATATTTCATGCACAACTCAAAATGTGAACTGGGAAATGTTTTGAGTCCTATCCCGTGTCGGTCAGGAATTGGGATGGCTTAGTAGGTATAGCGACGGGTTACAGGTTAAACAGCACGGGTTCAATTCCCGGCAGTTCAAGGTTTTTCTCTTCTCCACAGTGTCCATTCTTATCCTGTGGCCTACCCTGACTCTTATCCAATGGATACCGGGGGCTCTTTCCCGACAGGTATAGCGGCCAGACCGTGAACCTGATAACTCAATGCATTTAGCGCCGAGGTTAAGAAAGATGGAGCTATGTCTTCACGCCTCCATATGTCTTAATGGAATATTGCTTAACTAATTAAACACAAGGACAACCCAGACAATCTCAGTCAGTGTTCCTCAGTTCGCTTATCAATACTTGGATATTTAAAAATTTCCCCATATTTTTTCATATAGCACTATAACGCGGTGCCGCCATATTGTTACGCCCCATTTTGTCGGGAACATTTACTAAAATGGGTGCGATTGAGAAGTGGGATGCCCTTTTCTGTGACCCCGACACCAAGTTACCACAGAATCTAATTGTGAACTAGCTGAAAATGATGTCGCAATTCGAGTTCACTCTTTACTGGCGAGCCAGCGCTTCTGTAGCGGAAACGAGAACATTTCCTGTCAGAAAATCTGTGCGCTCTTAAAAAGCATTTGACATGGGACACAATTTACCTATCTGAACTTTAGCTTCAGTTTCTGTGTAGCGTTATTTATCGGGTTCCTTTAGCAGTAATGCTCCGGGTTTTCATTACGTATGCATCCGTTTCCTGCATCGGTTTGGGCACTTAATTTACCAGTTGGTACCTGTGGGGCTAAACTGGTCGGGACGTGAAACTAACCACTCAATTCTATATAGTTCCGAAGTCAAAAACGGTGGAGCTCTACTTCCACTCTCCCACGTGTCTTCATGGAATGCTGTTTAATTATTTAATCGCAAGGAAATTTTTAATCTTATGTATACTTTAATCCTCACTAAGGATTGTAGATACTTTCGCCAGTTATTCCAGCCGATTGCCCGCTAATGTCTTCCAATACTTCACGGTCGCCTCTTTAAAACTGCTTACTTATCATTAGGATTATTTTCAGCAGAAATTATTATGGTTCTACAGCCCTTCGTTGGGCCTTGGCCGCTTTTTCAGTTTCCTGATCCTGTACACAGTCGGTAGGACACCTTGGACGGGGGATCAGCCCGTTGTAAGCCTTCTACCTACACACAGAACAACACAAACACAGACAAAACGCACATGGACGTCCATGCATTGAGTGGGATTCGAACCCAAAACCCCAGTGTCGAGCGGGGTAAGACAGTTCATGCCTTAGACCGTGATCGGCACACAGCAGAAATAGCATGGTTATACATGTAGAGCAAATCCTCGCTTTTCGTTGTAGATTTGTACTTACTTATGAAGCTGAACCCTTCTTGAGGAGCCGCCAAATCTGCAGCTACTCAAAATTTCCCAGCATTTTATGGAAACCCGAAGGTTCATTACCGTATTCACAAGAGCACTCCATTGGTCCCTATCCTGAGCTAGGCCAATCCAATCCATACCATTCCATCCTATCTCTCTAAGATCCATTCTAATATTGTCCACCCACCTACTTCTTGGTATTGCTGGTGGTCTCTTTCCTTCTGGCTTTCCCATCAATATCCTATATACATTCGTCTTCTCCCCATTCGTACTAAATGACGTGCCCGTCTCATCCTCCTTGACTTGATCATTCTAATTATACTTGGAGAAGAGTACAAGCTATGAAGCTCCTCATTTTGCAGTTTTCTTCAACCTCCCGTCACTTCATCTCTCTTCGGTCCAAATATTCTCCTCAACACCATGTTCTCAAACACCCTCAGTCTATGTTCCTTCCTTAATGTCAGAGGCCAAGTTTCACACCCATACAGAACCACAGGCAAAATTATAGTTTTGTATATTCTACTTTTTATGTTTTTTGACAGCAGACGAGAAGACAAAAGGGCTGAAGATGTGTACGTTGTCAATTATTATGTTGATAACATTTTTATACCAAGGCTCCATGCAACGTCATGTTAACTCGTTATAACGTCGTTGTTCGGCCCAGAGTGTAGGAAAATTGTCGAAGTGGAAGCTCACTCTCTCAAACAAATGTTTAGCGTTGACGAGACCAGGTCGCTATTCACATCTGTCTCGCTTCAGCTTTGGCCATTTGTGAATCAGATGTTACATAAATATCACTATGAAATATACATGTAACATGTACTTTTGCCGGTCACAGTAGACGCGCCGTCTGAGTCATGAATTGTCTTCGCTCACTCGAACACTGGGATCGTGGGTTAGAATCCCACTCAAGGCATGGATGTTTGGTGTATGTATATGTTTCTTTCTGTGTTTGTGTTGTCCTGTGTGCAGGTAGCGGCCTTGTGGAGGACTGAGCACTCGTCCAAGTGTATTAACGTCTGTGAAAAATGATTTATTTTCCTTGACACTACAGTCCCAGTGGGCCTAGGCCTACCTCTATGAACTTCTCCGTTCACTTCGGTTTTATAGAACTTACACATTCGGTAGGACTCCTTGGGCGGGTGATCAGCTCCTCGCAAGGCCTCTACTTGTACACAAACACAGAAAAACTCACACACACAAACTAAACATTCATGTCCTGAGTGGGATTCGAACCCACGATGCCGGTTTCCAAGCGAGCGAAGAGAGTACATGCCTTAGACCGCTCGGCTACCGTGACCGGCGTGAAAAATGATTACGGAACTAAATGAGAGGCCTGGGCTCTGAGCGGACTGGAAGAGCCAATGGAAAAAAAATAAAATAAAACTATACTCCCTATCTTTATTGAGGCTTATCTCTTGTTTAGTGGAAGTTCGAAAAATTGAGAAGCGTGTTTTTCGTGTTAGGTTAATGCATCTTCCGGTCTAGAAAACCGAGATTAACCGCCCTGGGGATCCGTTGCGCTGACCACCTGACACCCTCTATCCGCTAAAGTTGGCACTAACTTCACCGACAAGCGGCAGTAGTTCGATCGGTATAGTTCGCTTGCGGTATACAGACCACGGAGTTTTTTTTGTTTGTTTGTCTGTTTGTTAATACATCGATTTTAAATTCGCACATATAAGAGTAAAATTATTCCAGGACATCCACATTCCTGCTTTAGAAAGAATCATCAAACTATCCATGATCCCTTACATTTTCCAGCTTTCATGCTATGTGTTCAGGATATGTTTGGCTTATTTTCCGTTCTACTTATTGTATTGTAGCGTGTAGTACCATTGCTATGCAACGGTCATGAGAGGGAACATGTGTTGTTTGGTAAAGGCCGGTAGACATGTCAGTGATATCCGGGCTATCGCTAGGCAACCGAACATAACAACAATATAAAAAATGCTGGAGGCGGTGTTTTCTGTTGGGTGCGCCCCAGGCCGGCTGAGTCCAAGTGAGGGTTCGCAGATGTACTCTGCAAGGGAGGCTGAGAAGAGATGGTGCTATAGTTGAGTTGTCAGTTGATAAGAGTACAGTTGCGCGATATTCGCCGGACAGTAGGACCTGAGCGCGGTAAGGTGAAGAATCCCCACTGTTAGAAGGCGTTGCTAGGTAACAGCTATTGGAGACATTGCAGGCTGGAGAAGATTTAGCGTGTAGTGATTTGTAAAGTGTGGAGATCAGCGTTAGCGCCGTAATTACTTGTAGTTCCGAGTCGTTTATGTAAGTGATCAATAAATCCATTCACCAATCTATGTTCCGTCTACAGTCACTCCTAAACACCTGACAGTATTTTATGTTGTTCCTTAAAGCTGACCTTGAAATTCCTCCCAGGTTGTCTCATATATAATTCGTTGCATTCATCATGTTTTAATACATCGATATTCGTTATAACGGACCCTGATATAACGGAGAAATCTGACAGTGCACTGTTGTGAATTTTTAGAGATGGTGAGGTACTAAGAAGTTCCTGTAGTTAGAAAACTATTTAATAATGATGATTCAAATATAACAAAATTTATGTAAGTAGAATGATCAAGTGAACGAGGATGAGATGGGCAGGTCATGTAGCACGAATGGGGAGAAGAGGAATGCATATAGAATATTGGTGCGAAAGCCAGAAGGAAAGAGACCACAGATAAGACCAAGGCATAGGTGGGTGGACAATATTAGAATGGATCTTAGATAGGATGGGGTGGTATGGATTTGATAGATCTGGCTCAGGATAGGGACCAGTGGACGGCTCTTGTGAACACGGTAATGAACCTTCGGGTTTCATAAAATGCTGGAAAATTCTTGAGTAGTTGCAGAATTGGCGGCTCCTCAAGAAGGGCTCAGCTCCATGAGTAAGTAAATAACTAAGTAAGTAATATTTTGTGTTTTTATGTTTATTGAGTGTATTGGCTGTTGTGCTTCCGTGAATGTCCCTTCATTTGGTTATAGCTCACATGGCGATAACGGATTTCCTGTTCTTCCTGTTAGTTTGTTACACGTATAACGAGAGTTACTGTATGTAAATTCCTTTGCTTGTTATTTGTTATCCTCCCCTGCTTGTTTAATCATATTGTGACATGTTGCGCAAAGCCGAGCCCCCCCCCCACACCAGCAGTGACGCGGCGGGTGAGTCAGCGCTCCCCTCAGCGGTAACGTAACGCTCGCGTAATAGGCGAGTAATCACCCCGCATCCTGGCAGCTATGCGCGGTGACGTCACGAGCGGAGCCGAAGAGAGCCGAGCGGAGCCGAAGATAGCCGAGCCCCGTAACCGGGTAACTATGCAAGGCGAATCAACAGCGGTGACGTAACAGGATGACGTGGCACTCATTACGCAACAAGCAAGCACTGCAGCTATATAAGTGAGCTGCAGTGCTGGTACGAGTCAGTTCTAATGTGGCTACCAGAGAGTTCTACTGTAGCAGTCGGCTACTTCAGTTGTACTGTGACATCCGCCGAGTTATAACGTGGCCATCGCCGAAGATAGTTCCGAGCAAGCTTACGAGAGCGTGTTATCAACAGTTCTCCAGTCAGCGGACTACGGTTGGAGTATAGCAGCCGTCGCGGTAAGAAGATCCGGACGTGTGTGTGATTGTGTAATTGGGAGCGTGTGATACAGTGATACATAGCTCCCCTACTGTAAACGTGTAGACTACTGAAGGCAGAGCGAACTGATTTGCGCATAGGGTTATAAATCGTGAAACCCCGCAACAGTGTTAACAGATTAATGCGATTAGGGTTATAAAGTGTGAAACCCCGCAACTGTGTTATAATTAATTGTAGCCGTTATTTGTAGATTGTTAAATAAACCAATCAACCATCTCTACGGCGTCTTCAGTAACGCGAAACACGTTACAATATTTTTCTTTAAGCTGTTGTTTCCTGTCTACGTTTGTTTCGTACTTGTACTTATGAATTGTCTCGTCATTTTTCCCGTCTGAATATTGGTCCTACATAAATTCCTTTCGTAATAACTTTTCCTCCGTAAAGATATCTTTCAGGTATTTCGTGACATTTTATAGACTTGTACAGTTCTGTATTCCTCACGAACCTCTCATGAAACCTTGATTTTATTTTATAATAACTTATACCACAATAAGAAAATATTTTTCATGAGAAGCAATAACCTTTGAATGAAATATTGACTCAGGCTACAAGAATATAAAATACCTCCAACGTAGAACGGTGAGATTTGCAGAGAAACGTAATTATTTTGAAAACGATTTCAGGCGTGGACAATTTAAATCCATGCACGGAAGAATTCTAACAATAGGGAATTGGAAAATAGGGAATAGACTCAGGAAAACTGTGAATAGTCAGTTGTTAGTGGACAAGAGAAGGATTGTAAACAGTTGAATGCTACTGTGAACAAAAGTTTTTCTTAGCCATCGCATTAAAGAACAAAATAGCTTCGTCACTTCCTGTTAGGTTATGTCTTCAGTGTAACAATTTGTGTGCAGAGTAAAATAAGCACGTCAGGTTGTTGCCATTGTTCTAGAAATCAAACAAGACTGCAGAGAAGAATTTCACTGTGTAAAAGCACTTTCCTAACGCTGTTTAATTAGTGTGTATACATTGTTAGTTGTGATCTTCACTTATCGGATGTACAAACATATGCTACAAGGCTTCAAACACTTCATTACATAGAATAACAATTGTTTTCATATGCTTCGTAAAATATTTGTGATATAATTTATGTAAAAAGTTAAAATTATCCATGTAACACGCCGTGAAGGCCCATAGGTTTGTGAGACGTCGAGGTTCTCACATTTTCTAGATAATCGGTTCACAAATGGCGGTGAAGTCAGCCTTACGCACCGACCACCCTTTACTCCCAGGAAAATTCCTGGTACTCGTTTCTGTTAGAGGCTGAGTCGACATCAGGACCAAAGTGCAACTTCCCCGCTTGTAGCATATTCGAGTTGAAATACTGAGACACTGATGTATGTTTTGAAACAGTAATTTACATAGAAGAATTATTATTAGACTCGTGTTCCTCACCCAAACTGGAGGAACGCCCCTTGTCGCCTGCTCACGACTGCCTTTTCAATTTAAAAGCAATTCGAGGGTATGCCATGTTGAGCTGTTTCAGCATGTTAATTGAAGGATTTTTGGAACGAATTTCTTCTAAATTATATTTAAAAATTCAGTTCCTCTTTACAGTAGAATCATTGTTTCTTTATTATAAAAAAACCGGTTAATATTATCTGTCTATAGCTAGGCCGCTCCATAGCTCAAGCGGTTAGTAGCTGGCTACCCACCGCGGCGGCCCGGGTTCGACCCCGGGTCTGGTCAAGTGGGATTTGTGGTGGACAAAGTGGCGCTGGGGCAGGTTTTCTCCAAATGCTTGGTTTCCCTTGCCAATCTTCATTCCACCAGATTCCCCAACATCATAATCACCCGGGGAGGCTACAATAGGCCAATCAGTGGCCGCCGTGCCGAGTGAACCCAGCTTGACTCCGTTTTTTCAGTTTCTTAATCCATACACCGTCGATAGGACGTCTTGGCCTGGGTATCAGCACCTCGCAAGGCCGCACTTACACACAGAACAACAGAAACAGCCATGCCTTGAGTGGGATTCGAATCCATAATCCCAGTGTTCGAGCTGGCGAAGGCGGTTCGTGCCTTAGACCGAGCGGCCGCTGTGATCGGTCAACTGGTTAATACTGCTTAAAGAAATAATAGCGGCCTACTCTGTGTGTCATGTGGAACGCATAGTTCCTACATGTTAAAGCAGATGAGAAATCTCAGTCCATTTTACAGGATTAAATAGTGACCCCTCTGCCCCCCGAAATATCTCAACGTACACTGAAGAAGAGTTTGTAGTAATGTAAGATTTGAGGCTTTCACGGCGGTGACTATGATGAAAGCAGTCTTCTGGGATTTGGCACCGTGTATATGTGGTGTTAACCGACGTTTCGGAGGAACGTCGGTTAACACCACATATACACGGTGCAAAATCCCAGAAGACTGCTTTCTTCTGTTTGTAGTAATGTTGTAACTTTCTTTCTTTCAGTCATGTCGTTAAGATGGGGGTTGGAAGTGACTTTACAGAAATAGGTGATTAGTGCAGATTAGTGGAAAATCACCGGGTAAATGACCAGCATGCGTTGCGGTCGCATTTTATGTTTGGATATGTTCCTGAAAACCTCGCATAATTCAAGGCATAATTCATTTTTGCAAATTTGGGGGGAGGATTCTCATTATTTTAAATTTCGCTTAAAGTGAGATTTTATTATTTTCTTTAATAGCGCTCTTTCAGATTAACGTAATCCAGATTCGTAAATATTCGGCGTAAAATACGGTCGAATTTCATACTAAAATGAAAATATAGAGTGCGTCAATGAATCGGGCGATTTTAGTAACGTCATGAAAACAAATTATTGCAATTATTTGGTTCAAACACATATCAGTTTAGTAGAAATATAAAAGCATTTGTTTCTCTCATTAATTTTCTAAAAATAGAACCATGCTTTGACTTTGGAACTGTGAAGTGTTCTCTCATAAATTTCTTTGTGGTCTGAGGCTTAGCAATAGCGGGAATTTTGCTTGTTAACAAACCCCAACAAACGGAAATGAGCTTCATCGCTCGTCAGTAAGTTGTTAACGACATCTTGGTTTTGATTAATTAACTGCAAAAAAAAAAGTCTGGCAGAGATCGACTCTGTTTTCATAGTCGTGTTCGTGTAGTGCATGAGTAATTTGAATTTTATAGGGGTAGAAGTGGAGATCTTTGTACAAAATCCGCCGAACACTGGCTTCGGACAGCCCGAGTGTTGTAGCGTGGCGACGAGCAGACCGGCGTGGACTTCGTTCAGTGGCTTCAATTCAGAGAACAAGTCCTCCGGGAGGGACTTTAAGCCGTGGGTTCCGTGTCGTAGATTTACGGCACGTAAAAGATCCTCATGTCTCTAGGAGACCTCTGAGCAAAATTAGGCAAAGTTTCCCGCCCAAGTAGTTTCAAATGCCTCCGGTAGATGGGGAAGTTATCGGGTACCACTGCCAGCCTCGCTGGCTGAACTGGGCTGATAGCGAGCACCAGTACCGGCAGGGTATGGCGACTGGTAGACTATCAAAGGGGGACGTACAATAGACTATTAGCCGCGGTGCATGGGAAAATCCACCCCCTCCCATAATAATAATAATAATAATAATAATGGGTACAGTCTGGTACAATAGGCTAGAAGTGGCCGCAGTACAAGGGATTTAGTCCCACCCCACTAGCAATAAAAATTTGGTACAGTCGATGGCGTCTGCCTCTATTTCCTGCCGTGATTGACACGATGGCTTAAGCGATATAGTTTGTAGCTCAGTGTAAGTCAGGACTGCCCCAATTTCAATTATTGAGGGACTGTGTTTCACCATAGTCACCTACCAAAAAGTCACATTATATATATATATATCCCCCCATATACCGATATAAATATCTGCCCTGTGCTGAACAAGTTTGTGAAGAACACGGACATGAATTTGTCCCGAAGAAATATTTATTTTAAATATTTTAATGCTGTAAACATTTTTTATTTTTATTTGCATTTCATACATATTTTAAATAATTATTTTAAGTATTTATTTAAATATTAAATATGTTATAACATTTATATGTATTACCTGAACTTTAGGGTTCCTTAAAATGTTGGAATATTCTGGAGTATATAAGAAACTGGTGGATTTTCATAGACCTACTTGGTTATCTGTAATATATATGATCTTACAATCATACTAGATCCATAATCTTCGATGTTATTTACTAAATCTCGTGTGTGAAATCAACTAAGAAAAATAACACGAAATATACAGTAAGCATTTTTCGTATAATTTCTCCGTAAGATTTCCCGCTTTCTTTTTAAGGGGGAAGGCGTTAACACATTTTGGGGATGGTGGGAGGGCGAGGTTCCGAGGGCCGCACAGTACCACCTGGCGAGAAGTATGTGGTCCGTGTGCACTAGTTGCATATCCCATGTTTGTTGTTAGGTATGGGAAATGCAGTGGACAACCAAACTCAACTCCATGAACTGAGGTTAAATTCTGGGTAATAAAACTGGACGCTAGTGAAGTTTAGTGTGTGAAATTTCACAAAGTGGCTTTTAGAATAACGAATATATTATTCACCTGCAGCATTTACTCACATAAAAGGTTCAAACCGTGAGGTCTGACCCATCTGCTTTGAGGCACTGGGCCAGGAGACTGACTGTCGTACCTGAGTTTCACCTCCAGTGGGATGGTACATTAAGGCGTCTATGGTTACTTCCTTCCCTCACTCTCCTCATTCGATAACCCGCTTCTCTGTATTCGGGAAGCGTTAAATTCGAATCTCGGCTAGGGGCTCGACTACACTGACAGTGCTTTTTTGTGATTTTTCTCAGTCCCTATGGTCAAATTGCGGGATATTACTTAAAATTAGACCAATACCTCATTTTGCGATCATTTAACGCATCAGTGCCTAGATTATATTACTCACAGAGCTGAGCCCTTCTTGAGAAGCCGCCAATTCTGCAGCTACTCAAGAATTTCCCAGCATTTTTATGGAACCCGAAGGTTCATTACCGTGTTCACAATAGCCCTCCACTGGTCTCTATCCTGAGCCAGATCAATCCAATCCATATCATCCCATCCTGCCTCTCTAAGATCCATTTTAATATTGTCCACCCACTTACGCCTTGGTCTTCCTTCTGGCTTTCCGACCAATATCCTATATGCATTCCTCTTCTCCCCATTCGTGCTATGTGCCCTGCCCACTTCTTCCTCCTTGACTTAATCATTCTAATTATACTTGGAGAAGATCACAAGTTATGAAGTTCCTAATTATTAAGTGCCTAGATTACCGTATTTACGCGGGTATAGGCCGCGTGCGTGTATAGACCGCAGCACAATTTTTAGACAGAAATTATAGAAAAAATCATTTTCTTGGAATATTATTTCAGGAGTAGAACACCCTGTATTACTAATTATGAATATAATTTTTTTTAAATGAAGTGTGATTTTGAATATTTCGAATATAAGCCGCACCCCAGTTTTCCTCTTGAATTTTTGGCAAAAAATGTGCGGCCTATACATGCGTAAATACGGTATATAGAGCGGAAAAATAAGACCATGGATTTGGAATGGAGCTGTCGTGTTCTAATCGAGGTACTATCCCAGAATTTGCCAGTAGAAACTCAGAGAAATTAAGAAATATTTCAATCAGTATAGTCTGTTTCTCGTCTGAGGATCGTCTTTCGAATAAGAACTTGTGGCGTTGCTGGTACACAAACCAGCTCGGTGACCTCTTCCTTCCAGATTTTTTCCGATTCATTATTCACTAATTTCCTTCCCATTCAACGCTATATAGTTCGAGCTACTGATATAGACGTTAAGTAAATAATAAAGAACGAGAACCTGTGGGAATATCTAATCACCTACTTTCTTTTCTTTATATATTAAGTATCTGATTCGATACGGACAGCTTCCAAGAGTTCTTGCGGTTTAAACGACACCAAGCCTTTGTTCCTCATGTTTTGGGACTCGCGCTACTGTTCTCCAACCGCTCCCTCCTTAAGGCTGCTCGTCACGAACAGGCATTCACAACTTGGAGGGAGAACACGTAACAGTTAGGCGATGTCATGAACCTACACACAATTGTTACATTTATCGTTCTAATTGTGGAATGTGATGCCTTGTAGTCTATTAAAAATGTTCCGACTTTTCGGAGGAATTTACTGCCTCCATTTTCAGGTTCGAAATATAAAACAAGCAAGAAACAAGACTGTGCTTCTTTCTGTTTGCTTGGCTTACTCTCCAAAAGCCAAACTTCTACTAGATTAAATGGCGTCATAACTAAAAAAATCGAACCCTTCACAACAAATTTATGTTCATGCTTAACATGAAAATATTTTAAGTAGGCGCGAAGCATGCGAAGTTGCAGTGTTCGAATATGCTGTCTGGTGAGCCAGAAGCTAGCGGCCAGCTTTATTGTGTTGTAATGACGTCACATAATTCCTCTACCCCGATGCTCAAACGAACATGAGAGGATGTACGGATAGACGGACACACAAACAGTAGACCAGTGACATGCGGTCAAAGGCGAAGATACACACACAGTGGGCATAGTCACGTGATGCAGGGGGCCGGTTGCGTAAAGGGTGAAAGTGACAAGCTGTGATAATAGGTAAAGTCAATTAATTTGATTTCGTAAAGAACGAAATTTGAGAACACACGAGGACTAGTCACACACAGAGAGAGAGAGGGGGGGGGTCTCATAACGTAATTATTACAGAATCTGTATTGACTCCTTTAAATCTCAATGGTCACTAAATGTACCGCATGCTATTAGCATACTACCGCGTAAAACTCTGTATTCTGCCCACAGAGTGTATTTGTGTGTTCCATATGGTTCTCACAATAAACAGCGACTGTTTCGTTAAAGAGCATTAACCGGTTGGGCTTTGTAACGAGATGTAATGTGCTTCCTGTGAGGTACGGACTGCATTTTATATATTATTTAGTCGCAATCCAGACTCTAAAGGTATGAGATAGCAATTTTACACAGAGTAATGAATTGTCAACATTTCGATAATATTTTGGCATGTAGACCCGTTGTTAGGCAACTATACAACAGCCATTACTAGGTAACGACTCCGTTAAGTGACAATAACGCAACAATCCCACTGCAATAGAGGGATTGTGTTTTCTACGCGGTTCGTGCCGAGATGTTATAACTAGGACAAGTTAGAAGTTGCAGTTAATGATGAGGGAGTTAGTTGGTGAGTGAGATGGGGACTGCTGCGGTTCGGTTGTTGTGAGAAACTGGTAGCTGAGGCCGGGGATATTTCGGGAACCCATAGGAAGGAAAACGTCCGCAGTTGAAAGCCGCTACCGAACAACAGCTAGTGGAGACTGTCACAGTTTTATAATACTAATCTGTGTGTGACAGTGATTTGTGAAGTGTTGTTCTGTAAGTGTTCAATAAATCCGATTAACAATCCAAATACCCATCTACAGCAACTAAAATCGTGACAGTATATACAGAATAAGGTACAAATCAGTTATGTTTATCAGAAAAATGAAAGCAAAAAATTTGTAATGTGTACAGTTTCCTTTATTCTTTTTTATGGCCGCGTCATAGATGAAGCGGTTAGTAGCTGGCTTCCCACCGCGGCGTCTCGGGTTCGATCTCGGGTCTGGTCAAGTGGGATTTGTGGTGGACAAAGTGGCGCTGGGGCAGGTTTTCTCCGAGTACTTCGGTTTCCCCTGCCAATGTTCATTCCACCAAATTCTCCATCATCATAATCACCAGGGGCAGTCTACAATAGGCCAATCAGTAGCCGCCGTGCCGAGTGGACCCAGCTGGACTCCAACCCCAAATAAGCGAATTTAAAAAAATATATGCATATTGAAATTATGACGTTATGTGAATGAGAATGAGCTCTTATTCAGTAATAATATATAATTAATTTTTTCGAATTTTATTTGTTAAATATATAAGAACATTAAGGATATAATGAAAAAGTAAAGAATCTGTTCTGTTTTGGCCCAAAATATATTTAAAAAAATTGTGATGCGGCCTATAATTTGTGTTTCCATATGTGGAATGGATAAAATAGAATTAATATAAAATCTTAGTTCTGTGTTACTTTACCATAACCTTATAAAGTTTTCGGTATATTCCCTGTTTCCTTTTTCGTTATTCATTCTTTTATTCCCTGCTTTCCCTGAGTATCTTTCTATGTTGATGTGGAAATATGGTAGAACCAGTATTCGAGACCTCTATGCAGTTTTCATTGCGTTTCAGTTTGAGATTTCAGTTGAATATTAAGATTACTCTCTTATGGGATGTGACACCATACAGTCTGACAGATACCAATATTTCGGAGAGATATGTTACTTCCAGCGTTATTTTTACCCTGACTATTGGGGGGAGGGAACTTTCTGGTAAATTCTTCTTACTTAAATTGAATTTATAAGCCATACATTCGCAATTCTAATTTGATATATATTATGCGTATTGCAATAGAGAGCCGTAAGTCGTGAAGCTGAGAAATTTGGCAAATTTGTAATTGAGAAGATTCGTATCTTCTGGAAATTAAAGCCTTTATTCAACTGAAAATCAGCAGACGTTGCGGAGGAAGACGTCACACTCATCCTGCTTTCACTCTGGTTTCTTGCTTCGTCTATTCTTCGAGCTTGAAGGTGTGGTCGAAATGTTCCTCCGAAATGTCATGATCTTCAAGAGCGTACACGGCGTCATATGCCAGAAGATAGAACTCTTCATAACCACCGTTGTAAGAAAACCAAATCATACTTTTAATTAACAGTACCATACCAGCCGGGGTAGCGCAGTCTGTATAGCAATTGACTAAGGGCTGGATGACTGAGGGAGTTGGAGTTCGAGTCCCGGTAAAATCAAGAATTGCCTCTTCTCTAAATAGTCCAGACTGGTTCTGGGGTCCACCCAACCTCCTATCCAATGATTACCGGGGGTAAAGCGGCCGGGGCTTGAAGCTGACAACTCACCTCCAGCTAGTGCTGAGGTCAAGAAAATGTAGATCTATACATCCACTCCCCCATACGCCTTCATGGCGTAGTGCTTAATTAGTTCGAGTACAGGGACAGCTTTACCTTTTTACCCTACATAAGATCTAAAGTTTGTGACGATTGTATATTAATAAAAGTATTTGATTTCTTGACATTGTCTATAGTCCTCTTTTTATTTGAAGCACGTTTCGGAGACAGGATTGTCTCCTTCTTTAGGTGGAACCTACTCAGTTGAGACCAATCGACAGAGCTAGTGTAGACTGGGTCCAGAGATAGAGACTAGCTCTATCGATTGGTCCAAACTAAGTAGGTTCCACCTGAAAACGGAGACAGAATCCAGTCCCCGAAACGTTGTGTGTTTTAAATTAAAACAGGACGATGGGTAATATTCAGAAACCCAATACTTGTACACATCTTCATACCTCCTGCAGTTGTTTAGTTCAATAGGAGTTGTAATCAAAAAAGTTACCTGAAATATATTTACTTACTATAAACAGAATGTCAGCACAGACAGAGAGGTGTTCCCTGTGTGGGTCAGATTTCATGCCTACTGAATTCTCGTCTGCTTAGAAAAATACATCTCAGTTTGTTAACATTTACGGCGATAGGGCTTATAACCTCAGCTTAAATGATAATTGTAAGATTTGAGATTTTCACGGCGGTGACTATGAAGAATACCGTCTTCTAGGATGTGGCGCCGTGTAGATCTTGTATAAACTGACGTTTCGGAGGAACGTATCGCTTCCATCTTCAGGGCAGAAAAAAGAAAAATATCCGCCAGCGAGGAACCAACATGAGCAGGTGTCTGAAGTCACCTGCTCACGCTGAAGATGGAGGCTATACGTTCCTCCGAAACGTCCCTGAAGACGGCATTCTAAATAATAATTTTCCGAGACTCACCTCCCACAATTGGGATTCGGCCCATAGACTGAGAAACACTGGTCTAGCCGAATGGATGTTATGATATTTGTGACGTCAGATCTACATGGTTTCGCAATGAAGCATAGAGCAAAATGCGTTAAAAATGTGTGGAATTTAATTGTTCCATTATGTGCCATAAAATTCTGCCCAGATAATTTACATCGTGTGCTTGGAATGTCTGATTAATTTCTTTTCAAGATGGCGTAATCTTGAGATTAGCGTTGCTGATAACAAGATGCCGATCTAATGAGTTCTAGATTATAGAGAATTATTATATAGTTTAAAACGCACAGCAAAGGTTCATACCGCTTGTTCATCTAATGACTTTCCCTTCTAGCAAGAAAAAAGGCATTAAAACCGTGCTTAAAGTAAGCATCCTTCTACGGCAATAAGGTAAACACTACGTGGTAATTCATTACGAGTTAGTAAGGAAGCAAAGATAGGCCTGTGAGAATTTTAACCGTTTTCGTCTCCAAAATATAATACAGAGTTGTAAATTTAATTTTGGTTCGTTATCCTTTAATGTAAAGTATACTAAAACGTAATATATAAAAGGCACCTAGTCATGGAGAATATTACATTTTATAATATGACGCCGTGTATTATGGTAGAAATTTATCGATTTCTTGGTGGACAAACATTCATGGTATAAATGTATTGTAATAAAATATTAATAAATTATTTCAGTAATACTTACTCTCCATTATATGTTTCGGTTTTACAAATCCGTCATTAAGTGGAAGATCAATAACAAGAAATTCTAGGAAAAAATATTCGCCTACATTTCCTTGATATAACACGGACCGCACAGGAAACGTAAGATTTAGAAGGGGACACACATACAACAAGGTGATTTCGTAAGTTTCTTTTTGGTTTTTTGAGAATAAGGAAATGAGGCTAAAATTAAATGATAGATATTAGGATTAGATTTGTTAGGAGTCTTGTGAAATCACCCTGTTGTCTCTCTGTTTGTACATCCCCCTTATTTTTGTTATGAGTATTGTGAAATCACTCGGTTGTCTCTCTGCCTGTATATCCCCCCTATTTTTGTTATGAGTCTTATGAAATCACCCTGTTGTCTCTCTGTCTGTATATCCCCCTTATTTTTGTTAGGAGTCTTGTGAAATCACCCTGTTGTTTCTCTGTCTGTACATCCCCCCTATTTTTGTTATGAGTCTTTTGAGATCGCCCTGTTGTTTCTCTGTCTGTATATTCCCCCTATTTTTGTTATGAGTCTTGTGAGATTGCCCTCTTGTCTCTCTGTCTGTATATCCCCCCTATTTTTGTTATGAGTCTTGTGAAATCACCCCGTTGTTTCTCTGTCTATATATCCCCCTATTTTTGTTATCAGTCTTGTGAGATCACCCTGTTGTTTCTCTGTCTGTACATCCCCCCTATTTTTGTTATGAGTCTTTTGAGATCGCCCTGTTGTTTCTCTGTCTGTATATCCCCCTTATTTTTGTTAGGAGTCTTATGAAATCACCCTGTTGTCTCTCTCTCTGTATATCCCCCCTATTTTTGTTATGAGTCTTGTGAAATAACCCTGTTGTCTCTCTGTCTGTATAACCCCCCTATTTTTGTTATGACTCTTGTGAAATCACCCTGTTGTCTCTCTGTCTGTACATCCCCCTATTTTTGGGGGGTCCTTATGAGATAAACTTGTTGCCTTTGTGTTCCTCTCCCTCAGTTGAAGCCGTTGCTTCAACAAATCCATTCACCAATTCAAATCCCGTCTATAGTCACACAACCCCAAAACATGTAAATATATAACATTTTAGTTGTAAATACATTTCATATTCAAAAATTATCTCAAACAAGGAGCTCATAGGAAACGACAAAAATATGAGGGGATACGGTAGAGGGATCGCATAAACTTTCTAAAAAAAAATAGAGTGGATACACCGATAGAGAGCAATATGATCTCATAAGCCTCATAAGCCTAAAAAATTAAGGAGGGATACAGATAAAGATGGGAAAACAGACAGACAGCAAGTGATCTTATAATTCTAAAATATTGAGAAGGGATACACAGAAAGATGGACAGACACAGACAGACAGCAAGGTGATTTCATAGGCCTCATAAGTCTAAAAGCTTAAGGGGGATACACAAAAATATGGACAGACATAGACTGATACACATACAGACAGCAAGATGATCACATAAGCAAAAAATAAAGAGGGATACACAGAAATATGAACAAACAGACTAATAAATAGACAGAGAGCAAGATGAACTCCTAAGCCTCATAAGCCCAAAATATTAAAGGTGAATACACAGCAGACAGCATGGATCTCATAGGCCTCCTCTATCTTTCCGAAACAAGGAAAATATTCTAACAGAAATATAATCTCGCAATTATTGGGGGCTTTGTCCATATTTACTTTCTGGTGCCCTGAAGCTCACCAACCCAACGTTTGCTGCTGCTACGGCTCTGTAATACAGTTCTCACTTAGATATGGCTGAGTTGACGCTTGAGAAAACGTTAATTGTATGTAGTGAGAATTTAACAGAAGGAGTAAAGCTATATAGACTATTACAGGTAGAAGGAAACGCCCCGCACGCAACACATTACACAAACAGAACATCTGAAAGGCTTCATGTTTATATTTGCTAATGAGGCACAGCGAAGTTGCCTTGTCTCTTTCTGTTTTCATAACATTAATGGGGACGGGTCTTGTATATCTGTTTGTCATCAAGCTGGTTGTGCCTGTAATTCGGCCTCATTATTGGACAAACCCTTATTAACGAGCGTAAGTCTTTTAGCTGTTAACATCTCATCACGGTGCTATTTTAAAGAAATGAATATGGATTTGTATTCATGAGCAATGAGTGTAATCTGCTACCAATTTCGAGTGGCCTTATTTTTAAAATTGTACTGTACGTTCATTGGGGCACGCGGTAGCGTAGTTGGTTGAGGTACTATGCTACAAGCCGGAAGGTCGAGGGATCGAATCCCGATGAGGATTTTTTCAATTGACCTAATCCTTCCAGCTGCACTATGTCCCCGGGCTCGACTCAGCCTCTAACAGAAATGCGTACCAGGAATATTCCTGGGAGTAAAGGGCGGCCGGTGCATAAGGCTGACAACCTTACCTCCATATGTGAGCCGATTTTCTAGAGAAAATGTGAGAGCCTCAACATCTCACAGCTCTATGGTCCTCCGTTGCCTGTTACAGGGATTACTTTACTTTTTACCCTTTTACTTTACTGTACGTTCATTGCATTGCCTAGCAACATTTTGGTGGAAGGGGAACACAGCAAGGCACGCTACCACGTGACCGAATGAGCGAAGTAGGCTAAATTATTTTTTAATTGCCGAGAAACAAATTGCTATACCTCGACTGTACAGGCTTCAAAACCACAAAAA